>NW_028280760.1:305000-445000 GCF_059751285.1 Brachycentrus maculatus | reverse complement strand
GCGTCGCTTGAGAAAAAACATCCCCGTTTTAAAGTGGTTTTTTGGTTAAGCTACAAATCATCTTCTTCGTTGTCTTACTAATTTGAGATATGTGGTATCAAATGCAATTTTCATATTTACAAAATATGTTTGTAAGAATATGAGCATCACTTCAACAAAGCCTTTTTGTACTGGATACTTATGAATGGTATTTTGTTGCTGCTCGTTGCATAATAAATAAAATAGTTATATCGTATTCATACAGGAGAAAGTGACTAACTAACAAAATGTAAAATGTTCAGGAGGACCATTTAAGTCACTTTTGCTTGGCAAGAAAATAAACATCAATGCAGTTAGTCATTTTAAATAAGTCAATATATGACGCTTCCAAGTTTAAAATCTTTTGGGATTTTTTTCAGGGCCATATTAAGCTAGTAAAATATCAAATTGTCGATGATCACGTTTTTGTAAAAAATGCACTTTGTCACTTTTTCCTGTATGACTACGATATGCGTTTTTATTTTATTTTTTTTTAAATTAAATTATGCACAAATGTTAACTGATTATCATTGTTTTTATCTTCTTCTTACTGCATTCAATGATCCATAGGGCACGGCATCGTACATTAGCAGTGTTATATTGCTGGGAAATACTGTAAGTAAGGAAAGCTTATCCGCTGATGAGTGAAAAATCGCTTATTTTGACTCCACTGAAAATCGAATGCGGGACTTCTAGTTAAACACGCCGACCGCTAAATAATGTAGGTGTTTTTTTTTATATTTATTTTATTAGCATTTATTTCCATATAAAAATATTTCACTTGAAAACCACGTTAGCTGACATTTTTCACTATTTTGTCCAGCCGTTTTATTTCTTGTGAACCCAGTATTTAAATGGCAAATTATTTTTTTTATTTTTCTAATTCAATATATTAAGGATTGAGAGGCGCTGGCCTTTTCAATATACAATGTACTATAACGGATACAATAGAACCAGCCAACACCTCATACAGGTAGATGAAAGTACAAGACAATAGAATTGCTGAATTTATACCAAAAGTGTGTACAATATTGTACAATTTCATAAAACAAACCAAAACTTTAAACTTTAGTTTGATTGGATTGTTTATTTTTAAGTTGTTTACAATTTATTTTGTCAAAGAATAATATTTTAACCATACATGTAGTATTTAATTAAATACATTTTTTTAAATCCCGAATTGACATAGCCTGTGTATACAACTTGGTATAAAGATAACTGTAAAAAAATTAAAACAAGAGAATCAGTAGAAAAGAAACAACAAACTTCAAGAATTGACGCAAAATAAGAAATAGTATCAAATAAATTAAAAAGTAAAAATACAGTAAGAAAATTATGTTTAAAGTAGGAATATCACTTAAAAAATTATTTAATAAATTTATTTATATACCGGACTATTCATCGGACAAATAGCATATCCAGAATCGTGCAAAGGATTAAAAAATCCATACAATAATAGATGGATAAATCAATCATGGCATCAATTCAACAACTCACAACCTACAGTAAGAAATCACTGTCATTCATCCGATATATAATGCAATTCATAAACAATTTTCTTCAACAAATGTGTCTTGAGATATCCGCCCCTGCCAGAAGTTTAGATAAAGAGTTAAATATATAATTTACGCCCTATGAAGTTGGAATGCCTCATACCAAGTCTCGATTTGCAATATGGTAGAATACTTTAACACTTTTATTCTTTATCTAACGATATATCATTTGATTTTGAGAAAACAAGAGCTTGCAAACCGGTTGATATGATTTTATGTATTGTGTAATATTTATTAAGCGCACTTGAGGCAGTATTCTACGATAATTGCCCTATATAAATTATACAAAATTAATGTTATCATTTTTATTATTAATAACAATAAATCTAAATACGTTTAAATTTTGATCAAGTATACAGTGCAAAATTTTTGATCGAATCAAGAAAATTTATTGACTTGCAATTAAAAATCGACACCCCATAGCCAAACTAAATAAAGGCTTAGGGGTATTTTTATTTTGTCAAAATTTCTTTTAAAACGTAAATACAGGACCTATCCACGAACGATTAAAAAAGTCTTACGCGTGTTCTGAATAATTAAAAAAAATACTGCATGCAAATATGAAAAATATGTAATTGAATATCCACATGGATAAGGTATGAACAGTTAAAATTTCCAAAATATCTAATTTAATTGGTATGAAGTTCATAAACATTAAATAATGATGACCATTATAAATATACAAAGTGACCACTTAATCTGGCCGATGAGTGGTCTTAAGCCTTATAATTGCCCAAAGAACTCTTATATTTCTTGTCATAAAATCGTTTCATCTAGCGAGACATCCATGTATAATAAATAATAAAAAGCGTCACTAAGCCCGGTAACCTTGGTAAATTTTATCATAAATAACTACGTACATTATATAAGAGAGGATAATTTTAAGTTGAAGAGTACAATAAGTGGAATTTTTGCTATCGAAGTATTGAAGAATATACAAATATTCTGTCATAACTTTTTTGTTTCGTTTGTTTAGACACTGGTTTCTTCGATTCGTCGGATAACTGTACGAGACATTGGTTGGTGGACTTGTAGCACGACGGCTTCCGCGATTGCCAAATTACGCAAAATAGTTAGTGCAAGTAAGCGCGTAAAAATGCTGGTAAGACACGTACTTCCTGTTTGGCACAGGTAAGCGCGAATTAAATCTTGTATCCACGTGCTGGAGGTGCCGGGTTCGATTCCCAGAGGGGGGGGGGTGAAATTAAATATTTGTGATTTTACACTCTAATATTTATAATATTTAAAAATGCCCGGGACTGGTCCCTGAGGCTCTGGAGTGATCATCTTACCTTCATGTTAGTAACAATGAAGATAACTGCATCAATACGATGCAGTGCTCTATGCACCATTGGGTGCGGATAAGGGTAAGAAGAATCTACTTGTAGACGGACTTACATACAACGACAATATTTTGTCGTTGTGTTTGCAGACGTCCTAGTATGCAAAATGATTCGGTCAGGATCTTACACACATTTAATATGAACAAAATCTCAGCTTAATTAAAGATTACTCAAATCAACCATAGATGCTGCCGAGAGCTCATATATGAAAGAACGTGTCAATTATAGAAAAAAATATGAGTGGTGTGGTTGTCAATCACGAGTAGAATGGTAAATAAAATGACAAAAACCAGCTTATGACAGATCGTAAGTCTTGTAAATATTTGGACTACCATATTCATGTGTGTATGTTGAGATATGAGTATAAATATACCGCTTGCTGATTTTACATTGCGGTGGGGGTTGTACCGTGAAGAGATCGCTCGCCTGCCCACAGGATGTGCCCTCGGATATCCGGTGCGGAGGTAGCGGCCCCGGGCACGCCGGGCACGCAGGGCGCGGGACACCTGGTGCCACGCGACCGGTGACGGATCGCTGACCGCGTTACCAGGTATCAACACAGCGAACATATGGCACCATCTAGTTAGATTTGTACGATATCCCCACATAACTCACAAGATTCTATCGTTGTCCATAGTAAAAAGGTTTGTGAGATATTGCTATTAACAAAAATTAACGCATTTTTTGTCTTAAAAGCTTTTTAAATAGTTCAAGTTTTTATTTTTCATTGTAATATTGTAATTATGATTAACACTGTCAGTCGACAAGCGTATCGCGGTGTGCCCCTAGTTTCATGCAATTTGTCTTTTTTATTAGGTTTAGGTTTGATCTTTCCCTTTTCCCCTTTTCCTCCTTGCGTCCATATTCCAGGTATTTTACAAATTCACAAATGTGGAATTTTGTAATTCAAATATTACAAATACTTATTTTGCAATACTCGTTTATGTGCATGACTTAATGTAACTGTTTTGTAAAATACCCATGAAAATTTTAAAAAATATATGTTAAATAACAATTTTATGATGTTGAGACGGCATGCGTTAAAATTATTCACGGCTACTAACATTATGGAAGCATGAAGACTTTTATCTTAGTTATAGCTTAAATTATCTTGGATTTAATTTATAAGAATTTAATCTCATTCAATAAAAAATACGTATATCCGAATAAAAAACAGTTCGTTATAAATACAATTATTATAAATCTCATTATGTATACATATTTTTCAAATAATTTAAAATTATGTAGCTTCAATAAAAATAAGTAAATCAATAAAGCTGTAACTTAGCTCCATGCTATACTCGATGTCAATCTCAACACAACGGGACAATTTGACATATTTTATTACGCATTGTTTTAAGTTATTTGATATATTATGGTTATGAATTTCATGTGCAGACCTGTCGGTGCAACCAAGTTTATTCCCCTCGAGAGTGTCCGCGGTTATATTAAGTGACATGCGGTCGCAAATCAAAAATGTACGAAGCAGTGTCAGGTCTGTAGGACACATGAGTACATGATGTATGCACTTCAGTGTGAAATGCACATCCGTTAGCTTTGAAGAAAGCTGTCCGCGAGCAGCACGGAAAGCTCTTTGCGGTGGCGGATGAGGAAGTGATGCATTGGACTTTAAATATTTACCATCCCGCCTGCTTGCTCGTTGCCTTTAACCCGACTGCCTATTTCTGCCCGGAGAATTTGCTTGATTGATTCTGACACGAACATGTTTATGGCATAATCAAAGTTTGAACGATTCCACAAATGGAATGTATGAAAGCTGGTGGTATTAAATTATACACTTCAATACATATCAGTATTGATTTCTAATCATAATAATACCAGCGATTTATGTAACGTTATCATTGCAACAAATTGATCAAAAGTATCTGGGCTGGAATTACAGAAAAATCTAACTTCTAGACGACTTCTACATTTGTAACGAATTGAGTTATCGGTCATTATTATCAGAAAATTGATGACACCGAAAAGAAAAATGGAACTAAAATTAAATTACAAAGTATAAATATAAAAATCAAAAAACAAACTTTAAAATAAACCAACTACACAGATAATACGTTAGCAAAGAGGGTAGGGATATGAGGTAACTTAGAGCGTGACAGGAATAAGGCACAACAGCTGTTAGGTACAATACCGTGGTGCACCAATTACTGCCCTAAATCGTACAATAGAAAAACCGTCTGCAGTTCATATTGGCTGAGATGCCATTTGCTATATTTACCGAAACTAGCCAGGGCTGTACTTAGGGGTGTGCGATGGTGCGACCGCACAGGGCCTCGCATTGATCTCCAACGAAAATGAGATCCTCGAAACGGAGATGCAAAAGTTAGAAGTGCATGGATGTTTTTTTTTGTCTTCGGTCTAGCACAAGCTATTTTTGCACCTACACTCGCTTTCTTTAGGGACGGCATCGAAACTAACAACGGTGAAATGTTTATGTACTAGTATGTATTTTATCACACTACCGACTGTCGATAACGATCGTTGTTCATTCAGATAAAAAACTGGAAGTCAGCCAAAATAAGAAATACTGTGTGAGCAAACTTCACAAAATATGCACAAAAAGTAACGTTGGAATTGAAGATTGTCAAGGTTAACTGTCTACTGGATCATTATGATTTAACTAAACAGATGTTAAACATTAATAATATTAATCTACTCTCTCTACTATCACACTGATATAAATTACAATCTTTGTATATGATAATGATATTATATTCGTTTAAGAAAAAGACTTACCAGGAGTTAGGTTTCCTCTTGGCTTGGCTCCGAGGATTGCGAGGTTAACATTTGCCTTTCTTCCATCTATGATAGGGTTTGGGTCTTTACACGCTCTCTCCGCTGAAGATCTGTCACCCATTATTACCTAGAAACAATAACTTTCATCAAATACCCATATGCCAATATAAAATTCCCGTAAATAATATATCCTTAAGGAAGAAAATGATATAATTGTATCCTATTCATAAAAATAAAACAATTTAAAAAAAAAAACAGACTAACAAAAAATTTTTAGTTCTTAACTAAATAGTTTAAAGGACAAGTTTTTATAAGCGCCCTTGAAGTGCTATTTTACGAAAATGGTGCATAGAAATCTTAAAATATTATTATTATTAAAGAATATTCCTGAATTAAAAAAAACGAACTTTGAAAGGAACGCAACTATACAATAAAGAAAAAAATCATGTTAATTATATTTTTGCATATTCACACTGTAACGCCACTAGGTAGGTACTAAAGCCAAGTTTATTTGCTTTTTTGACAGTCCAATCCTATTATGTTTTTTTATTTTAATACATGATAATAAATTCGTCTTGGGTTAGACGAATTTATTATCACGTATTTCTTTCTGCCTACCCCTGCGGGGAAGCGGCGTGATGGTTAGTTAGTTATAAATTAAATATGTATATGAATAAATAAATGTTTTGTTTGTAATGTGATTCAATGTCTCCAAAAAAACAAAGACAGAAAACTGATAATAATTATTTGGCACGACTGAAATTCCAGTTTAAAATCCCGAAATGACTGAAAAGAGTTGAAGCGCAAATCTGGACCTTAAAACAAAAAGAAGCTTAACGATATCAATATCCGGGACACTGCGTCCGCAAAGCACAGGAAAAGAGCTTTTGTAATATCTGGATCTGATCAAAGATTGACTTGACCCATTTTTCAACCCAGAGATTAACAGTAAGTCTATTTAAATCCAGGAAACAAATATGTCTATCGCTAATTAAAACGACTAATCTGTGTCGAAAGATCCATCTACCGGCCAAAGCCACCGGTTCCAAACAATGCAATGGCTTGCACCACACATCAAATGTACGCAGCGGCGGGTCATTGGGCCATCCACATCTGCAGTTTACTGACGCATGTGACGAGCATATTTTCTTTACGACTTTTAAACATTTACGCCAACGATAAAAAGGCGATAAGTCGTCGTAACAAAATACGTGGACGTTCCGTTTTACTGTAAGAAGTAGGGTAAACTAAACCAAGAAACAGGTTAATATTGCATTGAATTCGATTGTTCCGAGCTATATGGTTATTTTATCGCCTACGCAATATACTAAAGGGGTGTGATACAAGAAACCTTTGATATTATGAAAACAATACGAATAAAGTAGGTAGGTAAACTTAATGATATATATATATAACCAAATTGTACAAATATGTACTATTATGTTATTCAGGAATGCAAGCTGCCACGTATCATTAAGTATTTAGAGACTTTAAAAGCGGTTCAAACTTTTTATGAATCATTTGAGAATTTCACATATTGAGTGTGACCAAAGAAACTGGATTTGTTCACTTAGGAGTTATTTATACATTTTAGACACTTTTCAACGTAGATGAAGAAGAATATGCAAGTCAGGGTATTTACAGGGCTATGGTATAAGCTTGTTAAGAGATGGTATGGTCAAATTATAAGCTGCATAAAAATATATATTGTTTTCATGCGATTACTAGAAATAGTATCTAAAATAATCCTGTTAGGATCTTGCATACATTCAAATAAAAGGGTCTCTGATAAATAAAAGCTTTCTCAATCCAACCATCGAAAGATCTAGTGAACTCACATGTACAGTGTCATGGATAGATGATACTCGTATATGTAGGAGTTCCAAAAAAATAGAAGTATAGTTATCAATCATCGGTAGAATAGTGAATGTTGCACGTTTGTAGTAAATGATTACAAATTATACCAGCCTAAGGTAGGTCCTGTCAATATCCAAACATCCATATTATTCTTCACCTATGTTAAGATTTCAAAAATATAATTAAGAATCGACTTTTACGTTTATGTTAAATTAAAACTACTGTAATAATACAGTGGTTATTTCTAATCTGATACAATTTAACGTGGTCATAACTTTTCACGATGATGAGCATATTCAACATTTAAGAAAATGTCAGTCTAAGAGAAATGAAAAGGTGAACTTATAGTTATATATGTATTAACAATGCACGCATTGAGGGTGTTGTAAATTGCATTATTCCTTTTCGAAAAACCTCCTTTGTCGTCGGTTCATGAAGACGAGACGAGGCACCACTGCGCTGCCAGCGCGAGACCGCTGAAGGACATAAATAGATTACAGTTTCGCCGTCTGCTCAGTAGAAAAAAAGGTAAACAATGGATGAATAAAATGGCTGACGGATTGACGGGACATGGAACGGGAGGGCAGCTGCTGTGCTGCCATTGACCCGCGAGGGAATGCTCCCATAGGTGCTTCGTTTTCCGCACCCTTAGGGCTCCAATATCGTGAAACTGTTGTACCCAGACTATACATACAACTAGGCAGACTGCGAATCTCAAGCACCGGTCAATTAAAAGTCCCGCAGAGCACGGTCTACTTGCAAAACATAAAATAAAAACGTTGCCAAGAATAAGACTTTAAAAATTAATTATCTTCTAAAAAATATATTTTATTTTAATACGAAGTCTTTTTCTAAAACATTATATTTTTTTCACGAATAAAAATAAGTTTCTTATACAAATAAACAATCAAGATAGTTAATTAAATTTATTTTACCCCGATCTTATCAGTTCGCTTAATGAAGTGTTTTGAACATTTTTATTTTAACGAACTAAAATTCTTTTAAAAAACAGTGTTAATTTCAATATCACGGTATAATCAAATATAGCAAACTATGTATTGTTTAACAAGATTGTTTATATTACCTTATATCATTAATATCATTAAAAACTGTGAAAAAGGTTGATTGAAAACATGTCAATAAAAGTTTTACTAAGTAAATACCACTATTTCTTAAAATCTTTTGTGACACGTGTTTCGATACATTCCGCATTAAACACGTGTCATAATAAATTTTAAGAAATAGTGGTATTTACTAAAAAAAACTTATTTTAAAAATGGATAGATTATTTTACCACAAAGTGACTGCCGAATCAATTAATGAGAAAACGAAATCAAATATATAATATAAGTATATCTTGAATATTTACCATTGGAATCGATACACGTAATTACATACGTATAAAGGTACTCTCTTGCGTATAAGAAAAACCCAAATATATATTTTTTAAATTAAACTACACATTTCAGTAATAAAATTATGTTGTTTGAGGATTTCATTGACTTTTTTATTTTGTTATTATCAGTTTAAAACTAGTTTTAAAAATGACCGACAGTATTAAAAATGGTTTTTAAAACACCACGACATTTTTAAATATATAACGCGAAATATTTCATTATAATTCTTTTCGAAATAGCTAAGATCCAAATCGGTCAAAACCTTTGCACGTTTTAATCTAACCCTCTAAAATTTCCCCATAGATTTTCCGTCCTTGAGATTCCCTGTGAATAAGGGTTGTTCGAGTGCCCTCGAGTCTCCCCCGTAGCGGAAGGTATATACTATCCTCACCAACCTACTCCATCCCCTAAAAATGAATCTTATTATTTTAAAGAACTAAGAATCAATCGAATATACAATAAGTATATCAGTAGAGTAATGACAATAATAATATCGTTTTTTTCTGTAATAAACAAATACTTTTTAAATTGAATATTTATTATTCATATAATTGCTATTCATTATTTTTGACGCACTGTTTAGTGAAATAATATTATTTGTGTACGTCACCTTTTCAAGGCAACATGAATAAGTACAAAAAATTAATAAATTATTTATTTTCAAAATCGATAAATCCAGGATATGTTGTAGTAAAGGCAGGACATCTTATTTATTTATTATGTAAAATCTTTATTTGTAATTCATGGTACACAAAGCAGAGCATTGGATTTATGCAGTGATACATTCACCGATCAAAGGGAAAATTCAGGCGTCAGTTCAATAATTCATCATTTTTGCCAAAAAATGCTCAATATAATATACTATTATGATAACACTAGTCGAATGCATTTTTTTAATATTTTGCGAGCTTTAGGTGAAATCAATAAAAATAAGAAAAAAATGCATTGCTCAAAAGTTTTTTTTTTCATTTTTCTGATTTTTTTTACTAAAAATGTACTTTTTCTTTGGTAATTTTCAACCATTCTTCAAATCATCTTCCCAAAACCTTATAGCGGTGCTAGAGCCACCCTCGAGTATTACTCAACTCCTCCTGGAGTCACTTATCAGCTGTGGCGAGAACCTCATTATATTAGAATATCCAACGCCAGACTCTTTCAGGTTTTCTGTATGAACAAAAGATAAATTGGTTTTCAATAACGGAAATTTCCAATTTCTACTTACAATTTTACCTCTAAGGGTACGTATGAATCCAATTCATAAAAAAAGACTCTTCTACATTCTAATTAATTACATTAAATCAAGAGTTCTCGAAATGAATTTTCTATTTTGACTCACCAGAATATAAAATCCTTGAAATCGTGACATCACAATTTATTAAAAAGATGTCTCATGTGTTTGATCATAAGCCAGGATTTGGACCTCACATACTAATAAAAGAGTTTCTGCTCAATAAAAATCTTCTTTTCATCTCACCAATAGATGTCTCTAGTAAAGTTCGAGTGATTCAAGAGCAATGTTTCAAAATTGGTTTATATATATATGGAACTTCCAACAATTTGAGTAGTGTGGTTGTCAATAATGGGTAGAATTGGTGAATGTTACACGTGTGTAAAGTTGACACTTAAACCAGCCTATGACGGTCGTCACAGACAGCCCCGTAAATGCCCAGATTTCCATATTCTTCATCTTCGTTGAGATGCCAAAAAATAATATAAAAAATTATGAACACAAAATGTATGTTTAAGAATACATGATGCATGTACTAGCATGTATGTATACACTTATACGTACATACCATATATAAATATATAAATATATATATATATATATATATATATATATATATATATATATATATATATATATATATATATATATAAATATACAGAGAGCAATTCTATTTTACAATAACATACACGAATTCAACACACATTCACAACGCATATAAATGTTTGAGTAGATTCGTCATCCCTCTTTCCTTTCTTCATTCATCCTTTCCAGAACAGCTGAGCTTTTGTCGTGAATTTAATAGTCGAAAACTGCATCTGCCGTTTGCCGCACGAGGCTAAACTTAGGGTAGGAAAGAGACATAGAGTAAAAAAATATAACATCCACTTTTTCAAAAGTGTCGCTTTTTCATGAATGCCATCCAATTGATGGGGGATTTTTGTTTCGAAAAGACCTGTTTTTTGCAACACGGTATTGAATAGGATATATAGTTGTAAAATATAGACCCTTTCTACTACATCAGTATAGTTCCATTATTAACTACTGCATAAAATCTTACAAGATATTCAAATTTATATATATGTAACAGTTCAATCGATAGTTACAGTTTAAACCATTTTTTGTGTACTAAATATCTAAGTTGAAACATATTGTAGATATATAACTAATAGTATTGAGTTTAACCTTTCCTCAATGTGCCCACTACACTGAACACCTGGGCAAGGTGTATAACCTTTGAGGGGATGATATCGAAGTAAAGAGATAGAATTTATGATGCAATATATAAATTACCGAATATCGACTTGCGTTGAAATTGAAACATAAATTGTATTCTTTAATAATAGGCTCACAGCAATGGGGCAGGGAGGGGGCTGGTGGAATTTTATTTTATTTTCTCTACCAAAGATACAATAATTGTTACAAATTCATAATTCATAGAAAAAATATTTACGTTTTTGTTTATTTATGGTAAAAATATATTTAACTCACAGTAAATGACCAACTAAATTTAACTTCAAGTCCACTTTTAAAAATATTGCCATTGTGATTCATTTGTCTTCGTTCTCTCTTTCAAAATTTAATTTTTGTTTTAACGTTAGACCGTAATCATTTCATTTTAATGACCTGATGATTGAATGATTATTCCGAAGCGGTAGTTTAATGATTTTTTCGTCTTAACTTAACAAGGGCTGGATGTCTCCCGAGCCTCCTCCAACCCACCTTACTTCCTGCCGAAAATTGTTTAATATGTTTTAAAAATCTCTTTTCATTAATCTTAATTTAAACGCACCATGCATAAATATTATTTTTAAATATATAAATGTAAATCTACATATTTGATGTGATTATTATGACATGGGTACACTCTTTTTATATTATATTTTAATAGTATGGGACTTTCCGTGAGCAATAAAATGACAATCACAGCAATTACTTAACCCTGATTCGATGCCTAACCATAATTTTCTAACACAAATACGTAATGGGCGTCCGCTGGACTCTCCTCGGGTAAATTGCCCAATTTTTATAATGTACAGTACATTTTGTTGCTGGGAATAATGTTATACTAACAATTAAGTAAACAATTAACGAAATGTTCGTGAGGCTTTTTTATACAGGGATAGATGAAAAAGATGCAGAGCAAATATTATCTATTTTTAATTAATGTTTTACTTAGTAAATACCACTATTTCTTAAAATCTACTCGGCAATTAATCAAATATTATCTTCCTAGAGGATATCTAGGGAAGACCAAAAAAATCATGGATGCTGCAAAGTCAGTATATGGTTCGAAGACATGGCTAGGTGACGTTGTCCATGACAGAAGGACCTACAATCTGAGGACGATGAGAGCTGACCCCAGCAGTCTACAAGGACGATAAGTTGGGATGTTGCCAGGAAGAAGAAGAAGATTGTTTTCCTTCGGATCGGCGATATCTGCTACGAGTTTTCAGATGCGTACATGAGACAATACTAATCTACCTACATTCGAGTATGTAGGTATTCAAATACCACGCAATGTAGATACATTTATATGTACCTATGTAAAATGTAAATGACACACCACATAGGTGAGTGGAAGTTAAAACCATTATTTCCGTAAACATCAGTCCATTGTAAACATCATTTGATATTCGGTCGAATATTAAATCAGACGAACACTCTGGGATAACACGTAGAAAACATGCAAACAATATCACCATAGGACTACAACTACGCATAACGAAAAATCTTGTTTTTTTTCAAAGGGTCGAGACTCACTTCCTTACATTCGTATTAGAAGCAAACTTATTATCAAAGACCTAAGACCGTAGAACACTACATAAATGGTAATAAAAATACGAGATATATTTACTTATTTTAAATCATAATATTGTCGACTTTTTTTCTCAGCTTCTTGCAGTGGCTAGTGCTCTACAGTTTACCGTAGTATTAGAGGAGATCAATTTAGAATAAACGTATTAGACTTGTTACGTTTATTTTGACAATTATTCACTTATTAATTTGGGGTCGACGAGGTATGGGCAGAAGACAGATATGGCTCCGGAATATATGAGATTGGACGGAGATCAGGACCGTCGAGACACTGTTTAAAGCTTCCCAAGATAAGGACAATTACTCTCAAGTATTGAATTCGACGTCACGAGGACCTGATATGACACGCACAGAAGAAAGAGATCAATTTGGCCAGATAAATAACGATGATTGGAAAAACTTTGGTTTTAAATTGAATAAATAAAAAAAAACGATAACAATTGTCATTTGACCCTTATTTTTTTTCCAAAAATTGTTTCACTATCACGGTGTCCTCAGTCGGTTTTACTCAGTACAATCCTACAATATACCTTATATTCTTTTATCTAAAAAATCTAAGTGCTTCAAAACGGAAAACCACAAAGATTGCGCTTCCAAACATTCACACATTCTCTTCTCCTTTTTTCAGTGTGAAGCGAATTTGATGAATTGTTTGTAAATCTTAGTTTTATGGTTATAAAACCCCCTTCTAATATTCGAGAGCTATTAATTTAGATCAGAAGATAAACTTTTCTTTTTATTACACCCAATATTAATAGAAACGTATATAAATATACAAACCTCGTGTATTTTTAATAACGTAGACCCTACACTAGTACAGCGGACACGTGTTAATATAGTTATTGGAAAAATAAACACCTATTAGCCTTTTCCATCAAATAAACACATAAATTTTAGAGATTGATCCGCGCGCAGAATATACATGGACCACACCTCGACACCAGTGTTGGAGGTTAAAGCTAGACAACTCAAACATTTTGTTCATCATCATTGCTATTAAATGAAATAAAAAGAGTTATGACGTCATCAAAGTAAAGGTCTGAAATAAATAAATTAATTAATGTGGAAAATTTCCGAGCGTGCGAATATGAGGGGTGCTAGCACAAAATGTAACATTTTGTTGAAATTGTAAAAACAATATGCATTACGTGCGCTTATTAACGGGATATTTTAATTAACCATTAATCCACGTGAAACCTCACTAATTTCCCGCCAATCCCAATTTGCCCGATGAAGTTTGGACTTCAATTTAATTTGGAGCTGGAGCGCGAGTTGCCATGGAAACAGCTGACACGGGTTCGACTATGCACCTGGAAATCGAGATGAAAGTAAGCAAAAATGTCGAACATCCCCGCCGTGTTTAATTTTTATACATACATTTCAATTTTATCTTTTTTTCCGCACCCTCGATTCACAGGGCTCGATAATAATTTTTAGATCGGGAATAATGTGTTGTTCCGTTCCTTTTGTCCGGGTGCAGCTGTTTGACGAAGGTTTTTTTTCAATAAACACGCATACAAAAAAGCGATGCATTTAACACAGATTGCATATATGAATACCCGCTGCCTGCATACAAAATGTGATATAAATCTAGGTAAATGGGATTAGTCTCGATGCTGGATTATGAAATATAAAAATGTTGCTCGCATAGAAGGTTGCGAGTAAGTTGTGAGGGTTTAAAAAATCCTAGATATTTAAAAAAAATGCACTATCATAAAATAGGCACCTAAATTAATATTAACATACATATCTCCACCCATTTAAATGCTCAGGAAAGGTTTTAGTATGATGCTTTGCAGATGCTTTAGCTACTGAATTGTGTGAACACAATTTATTTTAATATAGGTTTTCAATTTTATCAAATTATGTTTATTTCGCCAAATATATAATATTTAAACAACGTACATATCAATGTAATACTATATACATAAATGTTATTATGGACAACGTTAAATGACAATTAAAATACGTATTGGAAAATAACGAAAGAGAAATCAAATTTTCTTAATTTTTAACCGAAGGAAGGGGTGGGATATTGCTTTTTTGTGTATAATATAGTGCAACCCATTCATATGCCATGGAAGTGTATTATTAGTTTTGATAACCACTCCGTAACAATTTCTTCAGCATTAAGAAAAGTGTATACTTTCTGCTATTTCCGTATTTCGTATCTTAGTAATGAATTAATGGTATTGTTCCAGTAATATAGTTAAGGCTGTTTATTTCCAGAGATGGAGGAAGTGAAAGGACCACATGGGGAATCACGTGGATTGCCAGTATGGGGTCTCAGCGGGAATGCCCATTACTCAATATGACTATCGAGAAAGGCTCTTTGAGAGGAAGAATTATCAAAACAAACTTATCCATAGTATCAATGAATATACCCGATCGTATCTCATAATATAATTATGTAATGATACCTTTGTTTATGCGAAAGAGATAAGAACGTGATGCCTACTGAATTATATTACAGTCCTTGAAATATTGTTCAATTAAATACCATAGGTTTGGAAAAATCAATAAAACAAAAATACTATATATCCATAATTTACTAAAAGTATTTTTACAAAAAACCATTTGATTTTTTTTTTTCATAAACGCCTGTATCAAAATATGTATTTTTATAGTATATGGAGAGTTTGATATTATAAGGCCATCTTGTCGATTATTGACAGTATATTACAAAATTATGTTAGTAAAAAAGATTTGATAAAGTGATTTGACGCGTTCTGTGTTTGTAATATTCATATAATATATGTACATAATACTTTTTTGTTTTCATATTTGGCCTTGAAGCATCGCTTTTTTGACCAAATTATTATAATATTCAATAAGTTACCATTTTTTGGTAATAAAAATAATATTTATATCAGAAGTAAAATTTGAAAATTCAAGCATTATATTATTCATGTAAAAAACAATGTCATGATGTTTCAATTGACGTAGGAGTACACCAGAACAGAGTAAGAATGGAGTAGGGTTAATGCAACTACTTGCTCTGGACGTGGGGGAAAAAGAACAACCCTGATTGTGAGGGTGGAGCTGAGCAGATCATAGGACATAGTGCTAGACTGCCAGCTCGAAGGGTTTGGTGGTGGCTTTCGGGATATCCATGAGGCGACCCCGGAGGCGCTGAACTAGCCGACAAGACTGAAGCTAAGACTTGAAAACTTTTTTTAATTATTTATTTTATTACTTCTTTAGTTAGCTTATATTATTTTTAATACAAACTATTTATTACACTCAATTTACATCATTTATATGTAAATACATATTTACATATTCTTACAGTGAACAAAACATTTATTTATGAATTCTTTCAGACTCTTTTTCATTCTTCATACATTCAGGCATCTCATCATACATTTTTAATCTCGCAAAATTATACAATTTTGCGACTCATGTTCATGATTTTTTTTGTTTAAAACTATTTAACCTAAATATTTGGGTAATTCATGGTAAAAATATATATAAAGATAAGCATATTATATTTTAGACTCTTTTTTATAGGTAACCAGTTGAGTTCTTCATGTTTTCTACAGTCTATATTTTTCTCTTCGGAGTCTTATTTTGTCCGCCTCCGTAGTGTAATGGTCCCGGTCCCAGGTCCCGGTTTCGATTCCTAGGGGGGATCAAATAAATATAAGTGATTTTTTCACTGAAATATTTATTCAATACTACCCTGGATTGGTACCTGAAGCGGAGGGCTGATCACCTTTCCTTCATGTGTAAACGATCAAGATAACTCTGCGTTTATATGACGCAGTGCCCTATGCACCATTGGGGTGCGGATAAGGGTTTTATTATATTATTATTTTATTTTTCCACATGGGTAAAGAAGCGGAAGCCACACGAAAAGTAAAGTAATTAATCAACGTGGAATTGTTTTCATCAATGTACACAAAATCATCAATATAGTTATTTCACGATTCTAATGATATCATGATATCAATGTATTATTTGTTCCGTTTTTAAATGAGAAAATGTAAAATATCTCCTCATACGGCGTCACTAGTGTTGGCGCCAACCCCCAGTGCTAGCCCGACGGGCAGATTGTGAAACAGGCGTTATTATGCAGAAAGGGACCAGTGCGCATTAAACTCGGAGATAATGAGGTTTAAAGGAACGCAATATGAACCTATTCATTAATATTAAGACTGAGTGGATAAATAGGCGTAAACTCGACTCAGTCTGTTTTCAAAATAAAAGGACAACATAAATATTTTTCCCAAAAAAATATTTTGGCATAATATCCAATAATCGTGATACCATAAAATTTGCAGTGCGTAAAAATGTCATTTTTATGTATTTGAAATATATATTTTTAGTTTGTCTTATAAAAAAGTAAGTTTCATCAGCACCATTAAAAGTTTTTTTGAAATATCTGAAAAGACCCTTATGTCAATTGTACATTAGACGATATTGCCTCAGATAAATGCTGTCACAGTTAAAAAATTTAATTGTGGCGTTGTTCTCACAAATGAGCGATATATGTATATTAGATTACTAAGTATTTTTTTTTCAGCGAGCGACTGTGATAAAGCTTGATCCCAAATGTGAACTTACGATAAAATAAATTATTTATAGTAAGAGCTACACAAAATCATTTAATTAATTAATATGCAATATATAGGTATACAACATATCACAGTGATGAAGATTTTAGTATGATGGCCTTTTTATTTTTTTTACATATACTACACTACATATGTACAGCGTAAAATGGATGTGAAAATATATGTAGGTTATTATAAATTTTCGACGTTATAGTACATCTAGCACATTTACATTATTTTTGTGTAATTTCAGCGTGGAATGCGAATTTCAGCGTGAATTTAAACACTGTATATTCATTCACAGTAAAAATTATTGCAGTTAAATTATAATTGCATTATCATCACCATATTACCGAGACGAATGTTAAAAACTAATTTTTGAGATCTTTACAAAAATATTGTAATATGGTATTTATTAAGTTATATAGATATTTATCAGAATGTGGTATTTATTCAGTAATTTATGTTCATTCTTTCTCTAACTTATAGCAACATATTTTTATCTGAAAATACTTTTATTGTGCTTCATTTACCTGATTCAATTAATGTAATTACTGTTTCGAACAAAAACCTCTCCGGAGACAGGTATTTACATATGCGCTGACTGAAAAATTGATCTACAAACCTCACATCATCGGATGACAATAATAATAGTCTGTTGTTCTGTTTTATTTAATATGTTTTAATTTTTACTTGAAGATGAAAACATCTGTTAGTTTTCGAAACTAGTCGTATATATAAAGAAAACTCATTAAGTGGTATATTCAAGTGTTTAATTTAAAAAAAAATAATCAACATGTCATTCCACAAAGTTTATAACTAAAACACCTTTTAAAATCTTCCCGGTCAAAATAAAACCCCTACCTAAATGCTCTCAGCTAAAATAAAACATCTTCTAAAATCCTGGCGGACAAAATAAGAAATAATAATAAAAAACAAAATACAATTTGATTTCCTGCTAAATAGATTGTTGGGAAATATTAAAATATTTACTCTTGTAAAAATGCAGCACTTTCGTTTGACTTTCCTTTGAAGATGGTAAGATGGAATTGAAAATCTGAAAGTCGTGTTGGTGAATTTACTGCTCATCAGACCATAAATGTTGCTCCCTTTGCCAACAATTTTAGTTTTTAATATTATCTTTGAGACCTCAATTACAAAACGTTATTTTTTGGACTGATATTTGTGCTCAGTGGCTTCGTTTTCCCACTCTCCTGGATTTAATTGATCTTACATTATTGAATCTAACCACACGAGACTCACATTAGCCTTAAAAAGCTTATACAAGTATGAGTATGCAATCCCGAGTGCTTTTCTCCATTCTCCTTTTCCTACCTATTATTTCTCCTCCATTTTCTCTCCTATAAAGCAGTAGTGCCCTTCACTTACATTTTACTTGCGTAACCAATCTGGAGCGAAGGATCAATCATCTTGCCTTCATATAGTTGAAGATCAAGTTGATCTCAGCGTTGTATCGACGTGGTACCTTATGTAGTATTGTTTACGGAAAGGGCTAAAGATCCAACCTTTGTATGTAATGCTACAATAGTTCTAGTGCAAATATGGCATTCGTGTTTGTTATGAGCTAATATATATAATTTTGCAGAAGAAAAATTACTGTCTTCGATGGCTTGAGAATAGACCCGCATATGATTATTGTGTAAAATTTCTAAGAACCGATTATGCACTTCAATTCGTATATTTCTTAGTTTTATCTCCGTGTTTACTTAGCCTTCAACAATTTTCTAACGCCAAGGGAATAAATAATGTGTTGACGACTTGGGTAGATTTTCATCATATATATTTTGTTTACGTAATGCTGAACGCTCTGGATAATAATTATACCAAATATTCACAAGTATTCCTATTAATACTTTGGCAATTGTTCCAACGATCTCGGTCTCTTGTTGCTTTAAACCTATCTTTTTGACAGTGAAAATATATATCCACACTGAAAGTAATACATTTTCAATGAGAATAAAAACTGTTTTTATAATTGACACTGAATGTATGTGGTCGATCATAGGTATTGTATGCGTACATGGGATTCATTTATGAACTCAAAACAAGGGATTAGATTTTATTTCGATAGGAAAATTGATTTATAAACGTAACGCATGAAAAATAACTTATCACTAATCCATGAAAAAAGCTGATTACGATTAATCCGAAATTAGAGATAATCTTCGGTTATATTCAATCGTTAGCGTCATAGTACTTGTGTGTGTGTGTGTATATATATATATATATATATATATATATATATATATATATATATATATATATATATATATATCAATATGCGTTTATATTTAAAAATTAAACAGTTATAAAATTTTAACAAAATCTGCAGATACAATGCTTACAAAAAAATGTAAGAAAAAATAAATGTAGTAATAGATAAGAAAATATGAGTGGAATAAAACTTACGAATCCATATCCTCTGCTTTTAGTGGTCTGTCTGTCTGTGATGACGACGGCTTCCTCGATCTCCCCGTAGACGGCGAAGTGCTCCCGCAGGCTCTTGTCTGTGGTGTGGTAGGGCAGCCCCCCCACGAAGAGCTTGGTCCACGTGGTGTCCTTCTGGTGGCCCAGCGAGCCAAGCGAGGCGAGCGCCAGCCCCTCGGGCTCCGCGGCCCCCAGACTCGGCATGAGCATCCTCAGCGCCTCCGCCCCGCCCGCCGGCAGGGAGCGCTCCGGGGGGAGTTGGGCGAGAATCTTGGCGGTCGCTTCCAACCGCTGCCACTCGCTCTCCAGCTCCGCTGCTGCCGGAACCTCCTCCGACTCTCGCGCTCCCGACACGAACCTTTCCACACTCGATATATCTATCTTTCTCGATCTGCGCAATTCGTTACTTATTAATCTTATAAATATGTAGAGATCGACTTCTCGCGAGTTCTCGAGAGTTCTTCTCGCTCGGAGTTCTTCAGATTTCCTTAGTCAGCTAATTATAATTACCGGGAACGTGCGGTGCTCGAGAGGTCCTTCGGGAGTGCGCGGAGAGGGCCGATCGAGAAAAGCTCGCTCAGCGAAGTTTCCCCGCGGTTTCTTGTCGCTCTCGAAAAATTGCTATCTCGTCGACAATTTTCTCACCGCGTCAGTTTATAAATAGAATAGGAATATTATATTTGAGCAAATAGAATACGGCGAAAAGCTTATAAACTGGAACGGACTAGAGTCATTAAACTATTTCGGTATATTGTCATATTGTGGCGCGTAATTACGGCAAACGTTGCGGCATTCAAAATGGTCGAAGCGCCAAACACAAAAATAACAGCCCAATTTTCCGATGTTGACACGTCGCAAATCCCCCAGGAGTCGACGCTCGACTGACGCGCACGCTTTTCTATTATTTAAAACTTTGGAAATTCTTTCCGCGCGTCGAAAGGAAACTGTCGAAGGAAGCTTCGAAAGTTTCGACGAACACTTTCGAAGGAAGTAGCCGGCTGCGAAAGTCGTCGCGAACTTTTGTTTATGAAGTTGAATAAGTTGCGCGATGCCGGTTGGGAGAAATACAGTTCCACTGATAAAGCGCGTGTTCCACCACGTGACTTGAGGCGGCGCGGCTACAGGGACGACGACCCACCACGCAGGACAGAATGCAACTGGCAGTCTGGGTCTGGCAGTGGCAGCGCTGCTACCGCTGGGTATCCCCCCCACATTGGCCCTAGCTAATATTAGCCCCCTAGCTTTTGCAGTGACGGAGATTCCTCACTTTCCCGACCACACCGCTCTCCGCTCGCTGCTCACCGCGCACTATTAACTACGTCATCATAATATACTTTCAGGGGTTATCAATAATACGGTATCGCTTAGTGACGATAACGTTAAACGGATAATGTAGAAATGAATTTTCTAATATTATGTTATTGAATGTACAAAATGTTAACTTGTTGGCACATCAGGGTTAGGATTATCAACATATTTTAAAAGACACGAGTATATTCAAAACAACGTGGTTCTTTTTAAATTTCGGTAAGTTTTAATTCATCATAGAATAAAATTTTACATACAAAATACACAGGTGAGTCGAGATCGGGACACTGCTACTTAAAGTCTATTGTGTTATTTTTATATTTTTTTATGTAAATGAGCTAATTATACATTTCGTTTTTTGACGTGGTAAAAACGTGTTTGAAACATATTTTAAATATGTAAGTAATAACACATGAAACAATAAATAAATAAATAAATAAAAATGCGTATTTTCCATCATTTTTTAAATTTCTTATATTTTAATACAATTTGTATTATGTTTCATCTTATTTTAAAATTTTGACAGAATATTTTTGTTTATTTTGTTATGTGGTTTTTGTGCGCATAAATAATAACAATAAGTGTAGAAATTAGACTTCAAATGATGATTCGATTACCTATTTGTCAAATAAATATATAATATAAAAGATTCCGTGGTTTTTAACTTTTGCAACAATACTTTTTTACAAGAGACTTGATGAAAT
This sequence comes from Brachycentrus maculatus, assembly GCF_059751285.1. Classification (NCBI taxonomy): domain Eukaryota; kingdom Metazoa; phylum Arthropoda; class Insecta; order Trichoptera; family Brachycentridae; genus Brachycentrus; species Brachycentrus maculatus. Next base: position 423,014 of record NW_028280760.1, on the reverse strand, counting down.
TTATTTAAACTTTATGTACAGAAAATAAAAAAGTACATTGGCTTGCTTATTGCTAAAAAGCAATATCTTCCGACCAACCAAAAATAGTTTTTTTTTGTTGGTTGTCAACTATTACCCCTACGCCACTGATCGCGAATAGGTTATGAGCCTCTAGCACAGGCACAGCTGTCGTGCGATATACCTCACACATGTTCTAATGTGCTCTGTACTTAGTACCTATTCTAGCCGTTACACATGCGGGACTCGCACGGGGCGAATCAACAAATGCTTGACTAAGACGATGCGTGTAATGACGAAACCCGTCTTCAACAAAATATACCCATCTAAATTATTCAAAATTGTTATCGTTATTATTATAATCAACTTTGCATGAAATAATATCTCTTTAACTAATCTCTGTTACTACTACTACTACTACCATCACGCCGTAATGGATTTACATGGCCCTATTGTATTTCTATTTTCTTCACAATAAGACGTTAAAAGTTCGAGCTGGAAAAACCGATAGAAGAGACATACCATGGAATCGAATCCCAATCAAGTAAAAAGTAACGAATACTCTCTAGGCACATATGTAATTATACTTATTTATTCTTCTTCTTCTAATATTTATCCATACCCAGTGGTGCATAGGGCACTGCATCGTATAGGAGCAGTGTTATTTTGATCGTTAAATATACGGAGGAAAGGTGTCAGCGGATATCAGTTCAAGAAATTCAGCTTTCCGCTTCAGGTACTAGTCCAGGGTCATATTAAATAAGTATATGAGACTGAAAAATTACTTGTATTTATTTTTAACCTCTTGGGAATCGTACCCGAGACCTCCAGCACGGTAGCTAAACACGCTAACCATTACACTACGGATGCGGATAACTTAATTACCCATTCTTTAAACCCGTCCACTAACCTAACTATGAATATTTCAATATTTTTGATTAAGTACATGTATAACCCTGATAATGACAAGGTTCTTGTCGAAACCGGTTGGAGAAAATAACCAATAAAAAGTTAATAAAAATTTAGTTTTTTTTAGTTTTTTCTAGTTTAATTTTACAATGTTTAAAATAAATAATAATAATATTAATAATAATAAAACCCTAATCCGTACCCCAATGGTGCATATGGCACTGTGTCATATAAACGCAGTGTTATCTTGATTGTTTACACATGAAGGAAAGGTGATCAGCCCTCCGCTTCAGGTCCGTGGTAATATTGAATAAATATTACTGTGAATTTTTTTACAAAGTTTTTTAAAATAAGGTGAAATAAGGAAGGAATGTAAAGCAAGGTAGCCTAGCGCGCTACCCACTACTCTATGGAGGCGGACGGATAATATACAAGGTTATTTAATTGAGTAAAAAAATAGTTATATCGTTGAATTACTATATGAGAGCTTGCTTTAAGAGCTGCTATCAATCGCTCCCCTGCTATCTGTCCCTGCCCCACTTTCGCATTTTCACACGCGATAGACAGAGACAACCCGTCATCAAAATATTTCTTCAAGTTAATCAATCTTTTATTTCATTTACACCAAATGGTTACCGGCACGAGTGCGAGGGAGACTACTATAATTTGCATGTGGTAATTTTCAGTACGCATATGTCACCGCAGCCAGTGGTGAGATATGCGAGGATACGTGGACAAGCGTCAAACACAGGGGTAAGAAACTTTTTTTAAATTTTTAAATAACGTGTTAATAAAGGGTACATAAGTAAATTGTTGACGGTGAGTAGAAAAGAATATGCAAGTTGAAAATAAATTGTTGGAAACGAAAACATTTAAAACAGAATTGTATGATAAAGTCAATACTCATTATTTTTTTTATTTTTTTTTACTAAAAGTATTAAATTTAAAGTTAGGCATTTTAATAAAGTATAACGTATACAAATAAATAATGTACCCCTACCACCAAGACCAGTGAATGTTATTTTTTTATCAGCCTGATATGACATGTAATCAATATTTTGTGATTGTCCTAACACAATTACGGTGGAGAAAATTTATATTAAATAAAAATTTACTGCCTCTAATTTCACTCTTAACTCAAAATATTAATAAAAAAAGATAATTCCTACGTGAAAGGTAAAACATATTATTTTTTGACAGTTTTGTTTGTTTGTTTAATGTTGTTGTATGTATGTCTTAAAAGATGATCGAAATTCAAATTGAAAAGTTATCAATATACATTTTAAAAGCCGAAAATATTTTTTTTCAGTGACGTGTCATTTTTTCTATATTTTTTTCTTCTCAGACCCTTTCAAATGAAAAAAAGTGTTAATAAAGGAATACTTTTTTTGCATGCGTTGTATTTCTCGTTCAATTGGATTTCATAGGATATGAAATCCAATTGAACTCTTTGACTATAAATATCTATTCGAGGTACAAATTTCTAAAACAAATTAAACTAAAAAGCGTTTAAATTTATTTCAATCGGTATATTGATTCGATGAGTACCTTTTCGCTTAGCTATGTAGTTAGGTATTCATTACATCAAAGATAAGGTATTAAATTTGGCTCATAATTTAATCTTCGATTGAAGCTGGTTTTCCGATATTATGATAAGATTATTGACTTCTATGAGATTAGCCACTATAAATAATTTGAAGAAGCATATAATATTTTGTGCGTACTACATTAAGTACACACTTAATTATGACATCGCATTAAAACATACTTGAGTCATATATTTTTTATTATTTATTGATTTATATAATATATGTATTTTTTAAATATCTGTTCTACAGATTTTAACTTTGAAAATTGATACATATCACACACACAAAAAATAGATTTGGCCGATCACCCTCTTTATTTTACTCTTAAGAGTTAACTGATGAAAACTATAATTTTATACTAAATTGTCACCAATTGAAAGGTATTCCATTTCGTATAAATAAATAATATTTCGAATAAGTTTAAATTTTTAATGAACATATTTATTAAAATTTATACTTCCGTTTGTTCAATGAACGTCTCTTAGACGGTAGGTTTTTATTATTAGTACAAGTAATTGGTAATTATTTAATTTTCTATCTATTTCTTACCAAGATTCAACGAAAAAGTATCAATTTTCTCATCATCAAAATTCTACGTAACCGGAGGCATGAAGGACTACAGATGTTAAGGAAGGTTGGAGTGTATGTATGTCAGGACAGACGTTTCTGGTGTTCTATCCTTTCTGACTACCCCTGCACAGAAGAGGCTCAAAGTACATTTTCTATCACCTTAACGCTCTTTTGTACACATGAGGATTTTAATATAGCAACAACCTAATAATTAACCCAAATACCACCTAAGTAATTGGTACAAAAGTGGATTATGAGGTGTTTAACTAACCAATGAATATCAGGACAAAGGCCAGCACCAAATATAAGTATATAATATAATAAACCAGCCAGCCATAGCCCGATATAATTCCAAATACAATGCCATTTTAAGTAAAGAGTTATCTATAATGTCAGTGCAGTTATTGTGTTATTATTAATTTATCCAGCCGAGCCTGAAGATGCCTTTTTTTCTACACTGGATATATATTGTAATTATAATGTTATATTTATAACAGGAAACAAAGGGTATTGAACAAGAAGGAAGTAACACAATGCGGGGTCCGGGGTCACACTGAAGACCCGAGACCGACCGACAGCAGATACCGGCGCACGCGGCGTCGGTGTTGGCGGGAAATAATCACTTTCATGAGGAAAATACTGCCACCATACCTTTTAGCGGTTTCATAGTACCACCGCTAGATGGCACTAGTAAAAAACAATTGAATTCATTCAGTCCTGTCACTCATTATCGGACCGTCACATAATTACAAGTACATATTTGGTTCCTATTACCGTTACCGTTCTGTTTCGATACAATTAAAAATATTCACATGTAAACTTCCTGTGCATTGTATAAGACTTTAATGCGTTCGCTTCCCTAGTGCAGTAGTTAGTGACGGAAATTCCAGGTTCGATCTCAGGAGGGATGAAAATAATTATTTTAATTTTTTAACTATCCATATTTATAATTATCATTTATTTTTCACTTCTATACTATATTTCTTTAATACCACCCTAGACACTTGAAGGTCAGGACTGATCACCTTCCCTTGATCTAATCAACGATAAAGATAACACTACATACTTATATATATATTGCCCTGCCTTATGCACCCATGGGTGTACATAAGGGTTAGAAAACGAAAAGTATGATTCTTACTTTATTTATAAGTCATTCCGTTTTATTCGCAGAATTCGTTCGTCTAAATACAGGCTTGTTTGCTGTATACAAGAAATTAAATCAAACATTATATTATAAAGACGATGGACTATGATTTTTCGTGATTAGATCGATAAATTTATTTTTCCTTCGAATTTTATCACCTAAATTGTGTTCAACGGTTCTATAATAATGTTATCTTGTAGATATTAATAATCTGATGACAGACGACAAATTTTTACAATATGTTCATATTACATTAAACATAAATCGAAAAAACAATACAATTATATTTTACATGTACAATTTAGTGATTAGTCATTTTTAATTAAAGTTCAATCGGCTATTTTGATATTGAATGATGTCCATAAGAATACAAGAAATATTTTATTATTGCACATATATATATATATATATATATATATATATATATATATATATATATATATATATATATATATATATATATATATATATATATATATATATATGTATATATATATATATATATATATATGTATATATATATATATATATATATATATATATATATATATATATATATATATATATATATATATATATATTTTTATATATATATATATATAAATATATATATATATATATATATATATATATATATATATATATGTATATATATATATATATATATATATATATATATATATATATATATATATATATATATATATATATATATATATATATATATATATATATATATATATATATATATATATACTTATATATATATATATATAAATAAATATATATATATATATATATATATATATATATATATATATATATATATATATATATATATATATACATATATATATACACAACGGAGTCCTGGTTCCAACCCTAATGTATGGAAGTGAAGCATGGAATTGACAAAAAAAGGATGAAGTACACTGAATGCGGTCGAAATCCGATCTCTCAGACGAATGTGCGATGTTCGAATGGTAATAAGATGAATGAATGCAAGAATGAGCATTATCGATAAGATTGAAAAAATGTATATATATATATATATATATATATATATATATATATATATATATAACACAACGGAGTCCTGGTTCCAACCCTAATGTATGGAAGTGAAGCATGGAATTGACAAAAAAAGGATGAAGTACACTGAATGCGGTCGAAATCCGATCTCTCAGACGAATGTGCGATGTTCGAATGGTAATAAGATGAATGAATGCAAGAATGAGCATTATCGATAAGATTGAAAAAATGTGTGTTGAGATGGTTTGGGCGTGTGAATCTTAAGAGCGAAGAATGAATAGTAAAACAATTTTTAACAATAATTTTAGTATATGCATATTGTGCACCTAAGTTTCACATATATTATTCAGACATGAGTACATGCGACAAGTGACAAGCGTATTGTACAGGATTCCCATTGTAAAACTGAGACCAGATTTCGTTGCAAATATTATCCGCGTTAGTCACAACCAGCGGAATTAGTATCATGAGCACATAAACCTAATGATATCGCGTATCTTTCTGTATCTTCTTTCCATTGGCCAAAGATAACGAACGCTTATAACGTTATTTACTCGCGATGAATATCGCCCTGTACTCTGTCTAAAGCGACGGACAAGTCGTTCATTCGTTATTGCTTCGCATTGTCAACGCAGCGCACATATTGCTGCTACCGGCAAATTGTTACAACCCGACAGTTGCTCAAATACAGCCTTGTCAACCAAACGTAACAACGCGGCAAACGTTTCAGCCGATTTCAGCTATTCGATTCACGAGCGCCAAATCACGTCAGTTTTTTTTTGTTCGCGAGTGTTTTGGCACCAGTGGTAAAGTGTTGTCATCGATTGTATTCGCTCGTATTTGAATCTTCAAAATGGAAAACAAAATGGCACCTCCCCCTTACAACCAATCGGCTATGCCTATGCCAGGTCAGTCAAATAATAAATACTAAAAATATTCATAAAACATTATATTTTACGTGGGTATGTACTAATTCTAACATCAATGGTACGCATGTTATCAATCATTCAGCTTTTTGTGTGAAGGTAAATATGTTTCCAAGTAATCAATAATAAAGATAAAATTATGTACGTCGCATGGGAACAATTGAAGAGTAGAAATGTATCTATCTACATATTTTCATTAAGCAAATGAGAATGCCTTGTACATTCATTTAATTAACAAAAGTATTTACATTTATGCATTTCCCCGTGTACGTGTGTATTCATTTCGAAAAAAGGCAAAATATCGTTACATTTTTAACCTACACATTTTCAATGAGTGTGGATGAATTTGAATGTTTTTAACGGTAAGTTTCGTAAGTACATTACAAACAAAAAAAATCTTTTTTTTTCTTCCATCCTACGAATATGCATCAAAAATATAATGATTAATAGAAAAAAATATTGATTATTAATATTATTTTTTGACATCTCATCAAGATGAAGAAGAATATGGAAGTCTGGGCATTTACGGGACTGACGACTGTCAAAGGCTGGTTTGAGTGATCACTTTACACACTGTAACATTCACCAATTCTACCCACTATTGACAACCACACTCAAATATCAACCATACTCAAATTCTAAGAAGTTATATATGAACCAATTTAGAAACATTGTTCTTGAATCACTAGAACTTCACTAGAGACATCTATTGGTCTCACTATTTGATCGATGACAATCTGATTTTCCATTTTATAACTTTCCATATATGTATACGTTATTATGGTTTTCAAATGGTTATATATATATTTGTTTTATTTTTTAAATCTCAACATTGATGAAGAAGAATATGAAAGTCTGGGTATTCACAGGGCTTATGGCCTGTCATATTCTGGCTAACCAGCCTTGAGTATTTACTCATTATTTCATATTCTTCTTCATCTACGCTGAGATATAAAATATGTAAAAATAACTCCAAACGTGGAGAAACCTAGATTTCTGAAAAAAGATTTGGACACACAAAAATGTTGTGAATTTTATGTAACATGTTTGTTTATGTGTATAGGAGTAACATAGACATGATTGAAGATAATCATGAAAGTATTTTCAAAAGTCTCGTTAACAGTAAAATATAAAATTTTCAAACTAATAAAATATTTATCCACACGCGTAAGTATGCAGGTACTTATCGACAGATAATCCAAGTTACTCTTGTACTTATTTATCTTGGGGCATCATAATTATACCGAAGCGTTAAGCCTACACACTAGACGTCACTTTTTTTCTGAAAAATCAATACTTTTGATATGTACTCGTACCTTTTCATATTACTGGAGTAATAATTATGAATTTAGGTCAATTTACGTAGATTTTTGTAAAGATTTTACCACCAATCAGTGCCGGACTGACACATATTGTAGGTTTACTGGCACAGGGAAAGGAATAATTTATTTTGTTACTCATCGTTATATTTGAAACATTTAAAGTGTGTCCTAATACTTGTTATTTTTTATAAGCTAAAATAAGGATATTTTCTAGCGTTTCTCATGTATGTGATTATAATCCTGGATTCTGACCTCACATACAAATTAAAGAATTTCTGCTCAATAAAAAAGCTTCTTTCATCTCACCATAGATGTCTCTAGTGAAATTCTAGTAAATTCGAATTTGAACAATATAATATACACAGAATTTCCAAGAATTTGAGTTGTGTGTTTGTCAATCATGGGTAGAATTGGTAAATATTACACGTGAGTAAAGTGATCACTTGAAGCAGCTTATGTCTGTCGTAAGCCCCATAAATGCCCTGACTTCCATATTCTTCTTTATCTATGTTAAGGGTCAAAAAATAAGTTACATTTGAATGTTTTTGGTTCTGTTGGAAATTTATCTTTAAACACTTTTGTGGAAAAGACTCATAAAAATGTTTCATCATATGACAATGAATCACTTCACCGATATCTGCAGTTCCAACGTCATTCGCTGCTCGTGGGACGTATGATTTGCTTGAGTAATGACAGCATGATGTTTTTAATACATTTCATTATCATACTAGCAGATATCATAAAAAAAATATTTTTTACTTTAAATGTACAACTGTCTTTTACATGGGTGTATTTAGAATTTATATTTTAAATTTGACGAAAAGTTTAAGCTAAAAATATATTTTTTAAATAAGGTTAAATGTCAAAAATCTCAAAGCGAACGTAACCGCCTTATTTATACATAACGACATTTCTAAGGGTAATTTAATCAGTACCACCTACCTGTGTAATATTTCATTATCTGTGTGCAGTGTATTTACCATTATATTGTTTGATTCAAGTATTACGTCATTTAACGCATGATGAGACCTGTATTTTATTACAATTTATAGCAACTATAAAAATATAAGTTTTCGTCTTTGGTAGATTTTTTTATCGTAATTATTGCTATAATTGCAGTTTGATAATTTTTTAAATCTGTTTTAATTTTTCAAATTCCTTCGAAATATCGGATGTAAAAATGCTTTTTTTTAAAAGTATTTATACAGTAAACATTGACAGGCACCACACAATACATGCAAATTACAGACCTTCAGCTTTTGTCATCAAATATATCTAATTACTCATAATATGGGAACGTAATTGAAAGAATTTTGTTCTACGTTGAATGTGATTCAAGAATACGAGTATTAGCAAAAATATTTATATAACTCTTGATTTTGTTACTGTAGACGTAGGTATTTTTTAAAAAGTAAAATGGAGTGTAAAGGGGAGATGATAATAAATATAAACTTAATACATAGGAAGAGATGCTTGTATATAATTTTGAAAAATCGTAATTTTTTGGTTGACATAAAATGTTCTGACAGGAGACGAGTAGATTTTTTCTTAAAAATAAGAATTACATTCATTAATTTTCGGTTGGTTGCCTTACACTACCATATTCTGAAAACGAAATACGACAGCATTCAATAGACCTGGTGACAAATTATATTATTAACGTGGATAGCTCAATCCATTATGCATCATACCTACATACGTTAATGCTTTTACAATATAACATTATGTTTATATGGCGAAGTGACGTGTGTCGATATCGCGGCAGCAACATACACACACACTCATATACCCACATTCCCACGTACTCCGATACAATATTGTTATTCATATCTGTTATCACTTAAAATAATAGATGGAGCAATCAATTAAAAGAAATCGATTCGTGTTGATTAAAAATCTAACTGAAGTTATTATCACTGCCAAAAAACATAGTTTCATACATATATGATTGTTTATATAATGGATGGATCGATAACAATAAACGTTTTTTTAGAATAAAATAACAACCATGTAATTTTTCCACATGAATTCTATTTGACCAGCAATCGGATTTCGTCGTATCCGACATAATCAGACTGGTAAGTTTACGTTTTTTAGTAATATTCCTCTGAAATTTGCATATTGGGGTTGATCGTACTGTCATAGTGTTGAGAATAATTGGCGGTTTGATTAATTTTTAGTACGTAACGTCTGTTTGACGTTATATTTTTCGTCAATATAACATTGAGTCTTCCGACATTTTGAATCTTTATTTTGTTTGATCAGGTAGAGCATATTTAAATAAACTGTTAAATAGCGTGGCTAACGGAAAGTCCCTCGGGACTCTTCAACGGGGAAAAGCCACGGATATGAGCGAGTTAATCCCTTAATGGTACCAATATATTATACTCATATATATATAGTATCTACTTTACTGTTACCCTGGCAGCTAATATATATTTATCGCACAGCTAAAATAATCGATCGATTCGATTTTTTAAAAGAAGAAACAATGATTTATTCAATAAGCTAGCCCAATTTACCCTACTACGATTTGAAAAATGGAGATAATGAAATTTAGCTTAAGATTATCCATAGGTCGCAACAAAATTTTCTTTGAACCCAGGTAAAATTTAACGTAATTGGACTTTTAGCTTAAAACACCGTTTTTGTATTGAAAAAAAAAGTTTTTCTTCGAAATAAATAAAGGGTTTTAAAAAGAAAAGACTTATTGAAAAATAAAGAATTAAAAAATATATATGTTTATATATTGGTTCAATACATTCTTTAAAAAAACGTACGGGAACAACTGTATATTTGAGAATACACCCTTAATATAATGATATATACTATGTACTCGTATGTACGTATGTATGAAAATACGAAATATTTAAAATTACTAAATATGATACTAAAAAAATCATAAGAGATTTGAGGTAGTTCACCTATACTGCAGAGGTGGACTACCTTGTTGGATATCCAGGGTTCGATTCCTGGAAGGAAAAATATTAGTGATTCTTCGCTTTAATATATAATTCAATTTTATGTTAGATTTATACCTGAAGCGCGGGACCGTTCGATAACTTTGGTATTTTATCTTGTAATCAACTATCGAAAAAACTTTATGTCAATACGATTCGGTGCCCCATGCACCATTGGATGCGCCTAAAGATTAAAAGAAAAAGTGTTTCCGTTTTTATTTTACACGTTTACAAATTTATCATGGCCTGTCCATTTTCCATTGTCATTCCGAAGAATGACTTCCTCTTATTGGAATTAATCGATTGATTTCGAAACCACTGCATTACCGACCTTAGTCACTAGTAACCTTGTGCACGGTACATAGTAGGCAGAGTAGTAAAAACATCACGCGACCGTCCATGTTCGTAGAGTATTGTCAGTAAAAAATGACAATTTAGCGATGCAGCCTTGCTGTTTTTCTCTATAGACATTTCCAATATTTTCACGCTAGATCTTATCACGGTCGCTGGAGTTTATGAACTACTACCACAATTGCGATTGTTCCATTTATAGTTTTTTTATTTGTTACTTAAGTTTGCCCATCACATTTTAAAATGTAAAGAGTAAAGCATTATTTTTACTTACAACATTTTGAGTGTGTCCAAATACTCTGGATCATCTCCAATTCAAGGAGTTAGGTTGCATATTATTTTTTGACATCTCATCAAAAATGAAGAAGAATATGTAAGTCTGGGGATTTACGGGGCTGACGACCGTCATAGGCTAGTTTAAGTGATCACTTTACACACGTGTAACATTCACCAATTATACCCATTATCAGCCTATGACGGTCGTCAACCCCGTAAATGCCCAGACTTCCATATTCTTTTTCATCTTTGATGAGATGTCAAAAAATAATTATTTTTACTGGATAATACTAAATAATTAATACTAGATGTATCCAGCCGCTCGTTTCTGTGGCTAAATCTGATTAAATGAATAAGAAAGAAAATTTCTAATGTGTTTCATTTCAAAATACTTGTACTTGAAAATCATGAAAGGCTTGAGAGGCAATGAAAATTTTAAAACTTTATAAAATAAATCTCAAACACTGTTTTCAATCATTTTTATTATCGATACTTTTTTCCAACCGGTTTCGACAAGCACCATGTCATTTTCAGGGATGGATATGCACATATCAATCTCTAAAGATAATAAGGCGCTTGTCGAAATGTTTGGAAAAAAGTAGCAAAAATAAAATGCTTTTAAAACAAACTTTGTTTATATTTTATTTTATTTTGTAGAGTTGAATTGTGCCACAAAATATCAACAAAAATATTTTAATATGAAAATCTATGAAATGACGTAACAATAAAACTTTAAAATTCCATGTGACCGCCACGTCTGCCTGTCCGCTACGACCAATGTTCAGCCTTGCGTATATTACTGTTACGTTTGCGTTATCAACAGATAGCACTGCCATACTATTAAAAAAAATTACCTGAAAAAAGGAAAGGCAAATATGCGACGTTGTGTCAAAAAAAGTAATCGGGAAATAACTTAAGGAGATTTAATTTTTTAAACAAGCTAGCATTGCTATTTTTATTTACAAAATGTAGACCTGCCAACCGGAGTCAAATAATTATATCACTATACGGATCCCAATAGTGCATTGGGCACAGTGAATAATTCAAAGTACATATACATTTACACAAATATGTATGTAAACCTACATTTATGTTTGTTTGTATACATCTATATTGTGGAAGTGATAATTCTTTTATGTTTGTAATAAAATGAGTAACAATGAATAAGCACAAGTGGAAATAACATTGGATGTCAATACAAGATAAAAAAATGTTGAAACGATAATAATAAAAAATGTTTAAGAAAAGAGTATGAAATACGACGTATAATTAGAGCTATTTTTTTTAGTTAAAATGTATAATTTAATTAAAAAAGTTTATATATTTTTAAACATTTATGGCAACGTTATAATATTTACTGTTCTTGCTCTTACCATTTTTTGCACCCAATACTGTTAATTTCGTTTACATGAAAGCAATGTGATCAGTCCCGTGTATTTGAAACATTAGAGAGAAAAATATCTTATTAAGAGCCCCCTGGGAATCAATATCGGAACTTCCGGCATGGTAGCCAAATGCACTGACCACTACACTTTAAAATTTTATGAAAGATTGTTTCGAGGAAAGTAGGAGTTTCAAAAAATTGAGTAGTATGGTTATCAATCATTGGTAGAATAGTGTATTAGTCAGCTTTTGACAGGTCATAAGGCCTATAAATACCTAGACTTCTATATTATTCTTCATCTACATATCGCTGATTACATAAATGCTAAAGGGCCACAGTGCAAAAAAGTCTTAATTCCAAAAATTGCATCTAAACCGTCAACATTTTCATTTTCGAAAAAGACCCCATGATTCTAAATGAAATGGACATTTCTAACACTAGAATCATGGGTCTTTTTCAAATATGAAATTGTTGACGATTAAAATACCATTTTTGGAAAAAAGAGTTTATTTTTTTGCGTTGTGGCCCTTTGCCATTTAAACAGCGATATGTTGAAATGTTAAAAATGTAAATACTTATTTACTTGCAAAATATTTTTTTCCATTATGCCATGTAAATGATCAAATGACTTTTTTTTTATAATAATAATAATAACGATGATGTTCTACTCGACATTGTAAGCACTGAGATCGCGTACATAGTAAGTCGATATTCATATCGTGGTGTGTGTCAATTTTCACATAATTTGTCTTGGATTAGAGGTTAAATTTTTCCATTTTCCCCTTTTCCTCCCTCCCGTCCCTCTTCTAGATATTTATATTAAATTACAAATGAAAAATTGTAAATGAATTGTTACAAATACCTGTTTTTTTGTTACTCATTAATGTAAATGTATTCATGTAACTGTTCTGTAAAATTTTCAAATAAAAAAGAAAATACAAAAAGTAATTATAACTTGTTATCAATTTCAGCCCCCGCCTATCCTCAGCAGCAGTACCCGCAGGGCCCGCCCCAGTTCGCGCCGCCGCCCCAGTTCCAACAGCCCAACGTCATCATCACGACCCCCATCATCGCCGTGGGCGGCTGCCCCTCCTGCCGCGCCGGCGTCATGCAGGACGAGTTCACGTGCTGCGGCATCTTCTGCGCCATTTTCTTCTTCCCCATCGGCATCCTGTGCTGCCTGCTCATGAGGGACAAGCGCTGCAGCAACTGCGGAGCCCGATTCGACTGAACGACCAAAACGACCCCCTGTACCATATATTAATCCTCCTTCGAGCAAAAGCAAGGAATAAAACCACCAACCCCAATATTTCGAAATGGTGCACACATTTTTACAAATTAAATACCTCAAAGATTACAAAAATTACATAGGTATGGCTCCCATTGTAAAGTAGAGTACATGTTTATTAATTTCCCTTTGAACTAAAGCAAGGGATAAAAATAATAACCTTAATACAATTTCAAAATACTTCATTAATTTTAAAAAAATAAAATGCCTCAGAGATTACAAGAATGAGATACATAGTTACGGCTCCAATTCTAAAATAGAGTACATGTATAATAATTTCCCGTGTACATAAATTTCCCTTGGAGCAAAAGTAAGGAATAATACCACCAACCCCAATATTTCATACATTTTTTTAAAAATTAAGCACTTCAGAAATAACAAACATGAGTTACATATATAGATACTATTCTAAAATAGAGTAAACACAAAAATAATTATATAAATTAAATTAAACAAAAAATTGGCGAAATTCGAAACTAAATCAACTACTAGCTCGGGTATTAAAAAAATTATCTCCAACATTTCGAAGTACTACATACATTATTAAAACAATAAATACCTCAGAAATTAAAAAAAAATTAAATACATAGGTACCATTCTAAAATAATGTACATATCTAAAATGATTATACAAATATAATAAAATTAAAATGTGCAAAATTAGGGCCTAAATCAACTACTGGCACGGATTACAAACGATTTTATAAAAAGGTATATGACCTTTTTATAAAATTGACACTTAAATTGATAATAATGACACAAAGAGCATTGTCACAGCGAGAGAGGCCATAATATAACATGGATTGTGACCTAAGTAAATAGTCGATTTAAATTCTAGCATGTTAAATGAATCCATAAACGGTCAGTAAAAAGGTCAGAGTTAAACAAGCTATAATAATTATATTGATAATAAGATAGGAACATGATTGTTTGTTTATTGAATTTTCGATTTTTTATTATTTTACGTGTGTAAACTGCTGTTATTGGCCATATATTGCATGCACTTGCCAATGAAACTGACATTTTTTATAATAAATACCCTTTGCTGAATATTTAAAAATGTTCAAAATACATTATTTTATATTTTATATATCGGATAAACTTGATATAGAATATAAGTCATGCATTCCAAGATCCTGTTTATAAGAAATAATCACTTATTTTAATTAAATTAAACACTTGAATATTCCACTGAATTGAGTTCTATTTTGATATTACGACTAGTTTCGAAAACGACAGTTGTTTTCATCTTCTGGTACAAATTAAAGTTTTAATTTGTACCAGAAGATGAAAATAATTGTCGTTTTCGAAACTAGTCGTAATATCAAAATAAAACTCAATTCAGTGGATTATTCAAGTGTTTAATTTAATTAAAATAATCGTGTCATTCCACAAAGTTAATGCCGAATCAATAAATGATATAAATAATCACTTACTTAAATAATATATAACTATCCCAATAATTGTAAGTTCTAGTTACCTTATTTTTCGATGTAGGTATGTAAACATATTTTACGTAATGTTTTTTTCTGAAAACAGTTCTATCAATTAATACATATAGGTCACACAATATTATCCAATTGAATAAATACTATTATTTATTGTTTCTGTGGTTGAAGAATTAGTTTCCTGTTCGGTTTACATTATTGAAATTATTTTGAAAAATAATATTTTTAGATTTATTCATATATTTAAATGTTATATATATATATATATATATATATATATATATATATATATATATATATATATATATATATATATATATATATATATATATATATATATATATATATATATATATATATATATATATATATATACATATATATGAGATTATTTCCTACATAGTTAATCGCTTTTACCAGAAACATTGATAGTATGGCGAAAATTATGCTATTTTATCAATTTCGATGATTTATCGATTTTGCAGTAGAAGGTTGTAGATAAAACCTTTTTACTTATTACGCGCACCTTATCAATTTATGGATTTTTTTTTTTGTTATGCTAATAATTTTTTTGTTAATACTCGCGTCCTTTGTTTTAATTTTATATGGCTTTAAAAATTTAATTATTTATAAAAAAGAAATATATTAAACAATGTGATGTATTTTTCACCTCAACCTTCCCTATCCTTACTATCCTACTTGCAGAAAAGCTTCTAAAAGCAAGCTTTGCGGGTCATTCCTTTAAAAAATAAATGAAAATGTTTTTCTATATTTTGAAAAAATGTTGTTAGGTATGTTTTTTAATGTTTTATAAAGTTTCACATTTTTTTATACATAAACCAAAAAGTTTTATATTTTTTCTATATTTACATTCACCAAAATTATATTTTTTTAAATGAGTCAAAAATACAAAAATTCAAAATCAGAAATATAAAAAGGAACATGATTTTTATTTTAATAACATACATATCAATCAATTTATTATCTCATGAGCTTAGTCGATTAAAAATATTATATTTGCATAAAAAAAACTCTTCATTGGCAGTTTCATGAATGTTACGCAATGTTTAATTTATTTAATAAATAAATTAATATTTATTGCAAATTACGATGTTTTTATTATGCCTCAAGAGCCGCCATCAAGCTTGCCTCTTTCACAAGGCATCTGGTTCCCGCTACCCAGGACTTCGGGAGGCGGACCTGACTTGGGAGGATAAAAGGGAGCTGGCCGATGGAAAAGCCCGAATGCTGTTTGTGGACTCCATATGCTCCACATAGGGAGCGTATATGGATAAGTATTTATAAAATTTGAACTTACGTTAATTTTTTTTAATGATCATTAAAAACGCAGCGATTTAGTGAGTAATTAAAATTTACTTTTTTTAAATAAAAATAAATTTAATGTATGGAAGTGAAGAAAAGATTTGGCAAAATAAGGTAGACTGAATGTAGTTGAAATGCGTTCTCTCAGACGAATGCGAGGTAAAACGTTGTAAGAAAAATGTTCGAATGGTGATATAAGGAAAGAATGCATGGCTGAGTTGAGCATTATCGACAACATTATGAAAGGCGTGTTGAGATTATTCAAGCATGTGAATCAAATGAGTGAAAAAAGAATAGTGAAAAAATTGGAGTCGAATGTGGTAAGTAATAAATGCGTGAATGATGAAGAGGCGAATATTGTCTACAAAGACAGTTTAGCATGATGTTCCATTCTCTCTGCCTACCCCAGCGTAAAGTAGCATGATGGTTAGTTAGTTTTTTTAGTATAATATAATAAAAAAATAGCATGGAATTAATACTAAAAAAAAATTAAAATTTCATTTTCCGTCTTAAAACAAAATACAATAAGAGTACTTTTATATCGTGTGTGTACTCGCAAAAAGCGTTAACTCGAAAATATGCAATTTTGACTTCAAGATGCATATTATAAAGTTTTCAACGTTCTTTAAACTGGCACATTACACTAAGTAGTTTAAAATGTCAATTTAATGTGGTTTAAATAGTAAATTCAAGTTTGAATTTGATAGCGGCTATTTTATTCAGGCTAGAAGCTTCAAATAACATGGATTATTAAAACAGGAATTATAGAGTTAACGTTATTTGCCAGTATACCCACGACATATTGTATTGATTGGGAAGGCTCTACTTGGAGCCAGACAGACTCGAGTGGATATTGAGCTTGAAGCTTCAGTCCTTAAGTGCATCATCAGATAACAAATGTATTACTTGGGCACGCTCACAACACGCTCACTGGAACACCTTGCAATCTTTTTCTCGTTTTTGTTTCCCGACCGTCTACTACGGGTCGGTCTACTCCAAAGGTATAATTACGCGTTTTCTGAGTAAAATAAATAACTTCAACTGTACAAAATTTTGAGTGTGTCCAAATACTTGTTCACAAATCTGGATTATCTCCAATTATAGGAGTAATTTTTATATTATTTTTGACATATCACTCACTCCTTTCAAGAACGTCATAAATCAAAAATCGTCAATTTTCAGTTGTGCATGTTTTCGGAATACCCAGAAAACGTACTATATCCCAGAAAAAGAGGCATATTTTTAGCTTAATATTTACCCGCTATAGGACAGAAAGTGTTGTTTTTGCATTTTGAAGAAAAGGTATTGTTTAATTATTTTTTAAAAAAACTAAGTATTTTTCAAATGGAGAAAAAACCTTCAGGTTTTACTTAAAAAGATCTGTTGCACAGTAAAAAGTTCAATAAGTGGCTTGATATTTATTTTGAATACATTGTATTATATTTTTAAACTTTAAAAACGTTCTCCTGACAAATCAGGCTTTTTGATTTATGACGTTCTTGAAAGGATTGAGCGATATCAGCATAGATGAAGAAGAATATTATATTTTCTGTCGTTTTTTTATGCATATGATTATAATCCAGGATTCGGACATCATATATAAATAAAAGAGTTTCTGCTCAATAAAAACAACTTATTGATCTCACCAATATGTCTCTAGGGAAAATTCTAGTGATTCAAGTACAATGTTTCGAAATTAGATCATATATACAGAACTTCCAAGAATTTAAGTATTAAGGTTGTCTATCATGGGCATAATTTGTAAATGTTACACGTGTGTGATCACTCTATGATGGTCGTTAGCCCCGTTAATGGCCAGGATTCCATATTTTTCTTCATCTATGTTAAGATGTCACAAAATAACATCAACTGTACTTCGCAAAAAAACGATAATATTAACTTCCTAACAAAACGAATTGACAACCGGTATTAAAATACCAAATTTGTTAGGAAAAAAATCTAGAAGTAACGTCTGGGTTATCGACACTACGTGTGTAATTAGCACTTTTCAATAGCATCCCTAAAGTAATAGATTTATATTATCCACTGATACTTCGTGATGGAATTGCTTTTTTAAAATGTTATTAGATTAAAACCAATATTTTTAGCTTTTCCACTTTATTTCCACATTATTTTAAATAAAGTGGAAAAGCTAAAAATATCGGTTTTAATCTAATAACATCCCTAAAGTAAAGTTACCTACACCGCGAAGTTGTAGTCTTGATTTTAAAAATATTAATTAAAAAAGAAATGTGTAAGAAGTTAATTTGGAACATACTGAAAGCGTGATATAAATATGTATGAGTTCCAAAATTTGTGTGGTTATCAATCATGGGTAGAATGGTGAATGTTACACGTGTGTAGAGTGATCACTTAAATAGCCTATGACAGGCCATTAACCCTGTAAATACTTAGACTTCCATATTCTTCTTTGCGACAAGTTTTCTAAAAATAGTTTATTGTGTTGTCTGTCTAAATATTTCACTAAGCTTTACAACGGACAATACAAGAAAAATAAGTAATAAGTATATCAATATAAGTATGTTACCTTAATGTAACAATTCCGTCTGTTCTTTATAAATACAAATATACAATCAATAATTTATATATGTATGTTATATACGTAGAAAACATGCGTAGAAGCGTTTTTTTGTTATATTTATTTATAACATATACACGTGACGTCATGTTTCCCAGAAACCAACATTAAATCCACGTGCCGCGCGCTTACGAATGTAGCAAAAACAACAAAATATCGCCAAGGTGCCAAGGTAATGTATGTACATACATATAGTAAGTTCATTCGTAAACTTATGAGCGTATTCACAATTGCCTTTGATCTGATAACTACTGGCCAACAAATTGAGGTTTTGAATTGTCCTTGAGTATGAATAATAAGAAATATTTTAAACAAAAATCAATTCCAATGTGAGTATCCCGTTGCAAGACATGAGATTTGAATCTTCTAATCATCGATCTATTACATTTTTACCTTGCTTACTATGTACAACGTTTATAGATCAATTAGTGGATTTTGATTCTTCTAGTTAAAACATGATTTATTTTAATCTATGAAGAGAACAGGATTGATAAACTAGTGTGGGCCAATCAGGAACTTCTCAGCATTTGCTCGTTGCTGGGAGAAAACCACCTAAAACTACCCAGAAACCGGACTCTTGTCTGTCGTCAACAGGCCCCCCGTTCCACTAAAAAAGGGTTTTTATTTTGTGTCCTAGCTTGGTTTATGGTACCAATGTCTTTCACTATGTTTTTTATCATGTATGATACCACCTCTCGTGAGAGTTCCTTATGAACTAACACGGGTCCGATGTCGGATAGGTCCTCACCTAGGCTCCGGCAATGCACCTTCAATTGTTGTCTTTGAAAGGTAAAATGGGGGCAAAGCACCATGTATTAAATGTGTGGGATATTTCATTTGTCTATTGTATTAAAAAGGATACTTTTATAGTGCCACAGAAATGTGTGGCAGATGCTGCTATGAGGTTAAAATTTGACCTTTATTCCATACAAAACAAGTATGTAGGTTAAATTTTTCTCACCCCCTGTGCCTCTCCCTCAAGATGTTAAAATCTTCATCTTCTCTGGTATATACCGGCGTTCTAGACGCCATCGCCTCCAGTCGTGTTCTATAAACGATAGTTTATAGGACACGACTGGAGGCGATGGTAATTTTAAATATTTTATGGTAAGTTTAAATATTTGCCAGTAGTTTCCCCTTTTTATCTTTATTGAAAACAACAATTATGATTGTTAATTTTTGGAATAGTAATTTTTCACTCGTGGACACGTTGCGCGTGGCAACGAGGATAGCCTGGAACGCCTAGTTGTGATCGGTAGCCTGGAGGGAAAGAGAGGGAGAGGAAGATCCCCCACACGATGGACCGATCAAATTAAGGCAGCAGCAGGCACCTCAGTGGTTGGAGCGCTACGTGCAGCGCAGTCAAGGGATAACTGGAGAAGAGTCATTGCTTCTGCAAGGGTCACAACCCTCAGCAATGAGGATTAAGACGGAAGAGAGAAATTTTTCACAATTCATTATCAATATCCAGATGGCTAATAAATAACATGCCTTTAGTTTTACGTTCTTTATTTAAATTGTATAAACTATTTGTATCCATTTCTACATCAATATCTTAATCGATAAGAGAATATCAAACTTTAGGGATTTAAAAAAAAAAATATTTGTTTGGGTCATTGTCAAAGTGATTATATTAATTAAAATAAACGATTTTCCTTATGTGGCCTGTAAATGCGCTGCTAAACCTTCATGCATTTTAGATTCGAGCAGACGAACGCGAACCTTACTTAACCTTGCACTTAGGTATAACCTCTTTATCGAGGCTTTGTAACAAAGGACTCGTTATGACTCAAGTTGGGGGTTCCTGTAAAGCTAACGGATGTGAAAGCCTTTGCCTCCTGCCCTTAGATAAAAAATGCTGACCCTGTCGATACAATAGTCTTGAATATTTACCCAAATGTATAAATTTTGCTCATAAATTTGTATTTAAACTTATGAACTATACATAAGAGATTTTTGAAGATTTTAGAATTGTGTAAAACATTTTTTTAAATCAGATAATAGAATGAAATGTATTACCGTGTAAGAATAGAATAACGTAAAGAATAATCAGTAATGGAATCAACGTTGACTTTGTAACACTTCATTATTAGGCAGAACGGGGGCGGTTGGAGGCGTTTAAGATGTGTGGCTAAAAGTGCTTATTGGGGATTAATCGGTTGGAACATGTAGGAAACAACAAGGTTTCAAGCAGGACTGGGGAGTCTAGATTCTTACTAAATAAAGTATCACTACAGCGAGGAAAGGCCACAATACAAGACACCCAGGGCTGTTTCTTGCGATTGCAGAAGGCATGTGCGAAAGCACAAACTACAAAGGACGACCCGCATAACATACATACATGGACTAAATTATCCCCGACATGCGTTCTAGCAGATACGCAGAGTTGAAGAGATGAGCGGAGGTAATCTTTATAGACGGGTGAAGACTGACCATGAAATGAGAAAATTAATCATCAGAAAGATGAAGAAGAACATTATTACTTACAGTTTAAATATCTAATAAAAGTAATACTGTCGATTTAATTTAATACTATCAGTTTGGGTGAGCGGGTTTATTTAATCAATTTTTTTTTTTCAAAAATGAATTTCGATTTAAAATTTACTATTTTACATAAAATAATTATTAATATTTTTGTATGTGGATTTGTTTCATTATATACTACATCATTTTTTTTAATTTAATTTTTAACGCAAAATTCGTTAATATACCTACATATACAAGGTTATGGATATGCTTGCAATTTATGTAAATTACAGTAAAAGTATTAGCAATCGGAACTGTTAAATTAAATTACTATTACTGTACTTTTTCTTATTTTGGATTTGGTTGACTTTGAAAACTAACACGAACATCATATAAATGTACTACTCAGTCATTAGTTACATGTTACAATGTAAGTCTTATTTATCTAAGAGGTATGTCCAAAAATAAAACGAAATAAAGTTAGTCGTCGGTTGGCAGTAAACCGGGGTGACATATTACCGACAGCTGTTCCTGTCCTCCTGTCGCTCTCGTCAGCGCCCATCCATTTATTTAACCGGCAATCGTCATTTCGTACTACCAGAAATCAGAATCGTGGCGTCTTAGCAGTACATTACACCCTGTAATCATATAATATGAGTTGTGTAAACAAACATTAAGAGGATCTTGACCATAGAATTTAGTTTATTTAAAGTACATACGGTAAGATGCAAGATTGTTGTTAAATGAGATACAGCGTATACCTAACATCGCTATCAACAGTGACGTGCATTCCATATAAGTACATCAACCCTACACAACTTTAGTGGAGAAAAATAAGAACTAAGATAATGATGAAAATGTGCAATGAATTATGAAAAAAAAAATCGCATTTCTTGGATATCTTTCAGGGACGAAATACATACGATTAAAATTTGAAGACTTGAATGTAGAAAGTCATATATGGGAGTGTGTTCTTATATATTTATCACATTATATAAAGTGTTCTCTCCTGAGAAAAACGATGTGATAGATCATGATCTGAAAGGTACACAAAATTTTCTATAAAACAATTAAGTGCAATGTAAAATATGTGATCGATGATGGGTAGGTATTTCGTCGTATAGTATATTTTATTGATATTTGAACATAGGTGAAGAAGAATATGGGAGACTTGGTATTTCACATGGCTTGCGACCTGTCATAGGCCGGTTTAAGTAATTAATGTATAATAATAATTAATAATCACTGACAATATAAGCGCCCGTGAGGTAGTATTTTACGAAAAGGGCGCTATATAAACTATCCAAAATTATTATTATTATTGATATAAAAATGTCAATTTATGTAAAATTACTATTAAAATATGTAATATATTTACTTTGATAAGATTCTACATGACTACACCAGATTTGAGATAAAAACATACATGTTATCATATTCCTGAAATTCGTTTTGATTGATCCGTTGCTAGTTTTTAGTGCAAAGTACGTACGAGTATTTAGGAAATGGCGATTTTTTCCTACTTGGCGCCCTCGCCTCTTGCGATTTTTTCGAGGTGCCCGTGCTCAAAATAGTGAAAAATTCATTCAATTTTTTATTGACAGAAAAGTGGTTTCTAAAATTATTTAGGAAGTCAAAAAATATCATATATTAGGGTTTTTGATAGGTTGAGTCACACATGTTGGTCAAAAGGAAATTAGGTTTAACTCTATTAACGGGGCAATGAAAACCGCGTGGTGTCAGGGACCGGGTTACCCGGCGGGGTGCGGCTTTGGGCAATACTAATCAAAATTAAGATTATCAGCAATTATCAGATTACCAACATTATCAGAAGAAAATTATGAAGAAAAAAAAACATTTAAAAAAATGAATACCATTATTTTCTTAGGTTTGTGTTTTGAAGAGCATATTTGAGAAATACCAAAGGTCTTAAAAATTAGACAGGGGTATATTTAAAAGATTTTAATGTCAGCAGAGAGAAGAGGGATATTCAATATTTATTTTTCAAAAAATTTTTTTTTGCTTTTTAGGACTTTTCCTAACAAATTTGGCATGATACCGGTTGTCGATCCGTTTTGTTAGGAAGTTAATATAATTGTTTTTTTTTTGCGAAGTAAAGTTGAAGTTATTTTTTGACATCTCAACATAGATGAAGAAGAATATGGAAGTCTGAGCATTACTGTCATAGGTTAGTTTAAGTGATCACTTTACACACGTGTAACATTCACCAATTCTACCCATGATTGACAACCACTCTACTCAAATTCTTGGAAGTTCTATATATACCCAATTTCGAAACGTTGTACTTGAATCACTAGAATTTTCACTAGAGACATCTATGGTTATTGGAAGGAAGAAGGAGGAAGAATAACCTCTATTCTGTTTTCTAATTTTCAGAAGTTGAACCGGTTTCAGTGCTATATGTGCCATATGTATAAGACGGAGCGCGCCAAGGGCGCCCTTGCTTGGCACTTGACACTCGTGCGTTTCAGGACCGGTACTGTATTTAGACAAAACGCTATCGAACTTAATCGCATATAAAAGGGAAAACACTCAATAAATTGATAAAACATTTTGATAAATAAAATAAAAATTCCCAAAATGGAAATAAATCCACTTATCTACAATTCGTGTTTTAATATCCGATAGTGATTCTAACACATATTTGAAATATTCAATCAGTTTATGTTGATTAAAATAATAAAGATTAAATGTTCCAACTTTTTCGGTTTAGCGCTTTTTGGCTTAATTTCACGTTGGTTGGGGGAAGGAATATTTATTCAACACTAACTCTCGATTTTTCATTGCGTATACAAAGAATTAGACGAACATTGTTGAAGGATGTGTATAAAAAGCTTGTTTAGTCAGTCAGCGCCGGACATTCACAGACATCCAGACCATTGTTGACAAGGTATGGGATAATAATTTTATTATATTAATTTACAAAGGGGTTTATTTCTGAGCCATATTAGAAACATATGTAGCCTGGGTCCAGGTCCGGTACTGCATTCGATAAAGGTACCTGAATACATAATTCAATTTCCTACGGTAAATAGTAGGTACTTACTTAATCGATACAAATCTAAAACATTATCGAAATTAACTGATTGTTTGGTTTACCTTTATCAAGTGACACGTCATTGTTTTGATATAAATGGATAATAATTTCATTAAGTAATTAAACTATTAATATAATTCTTTTATCCGATACTGGATTATTCACTGGGTGAGATGTAAATTTTTAAAGGTGTCGTAACGTGATATTAATCATTTATTATTCATCCCTTTTTTATGAAAGAAGATAGAAACTTTACCGGTATGCGGAAGGATCATTGCGTATGTTATATACAGGTTTTAAGAATAAATGCAATATGGATGTTCAATAATGGGGAGAATGGTGAACGTTGCTCAAGCGTATAAAGTGATCGCTTAAGACAGCCAAATGCCAGGTTGTAAGCCCTGTGATACTCGGACATCCATCTTCATACATAAAAAGGGAAGATTAATACAGGTTTCATGTCAATTTTACACATTTAAAAATAAATAATTCTGGTTTGAAAATTAAGCTATTAATTTACACAACAAATTTTAATATTAAGAGCTGCCGCTTATCTTTGATGTATTTTTAAGTAAAAATTAAAGCTCGTATAGCGGAAATGCCATTTTAGATATTATTATATCGCGCTATTTTAACATCTATTTTTGAAATATTTGTCCATTTTTTAAACTTATTTATTTCATAAAAATGACATCACCGGATAACAGATGTAAAATTTTATGTAGATATATATGCTCTCCTTTATTACATAGGTATTTTGCTAAATAAACATGTGCAATGTGACTTGCGCCATATGAGATATTATTAAAATGATACTTCCGTCTGAATATTTGAACATGCTCCTAAATCTACACAATAAGTATGTATGTATGTATGTATATACTAAACAAATTGTTACGTATGTCTCATGCTTATATTTTAGTTTAAATCTGCTCTCATTCAGTCCATACAAGGTTTTGATCTAAGAATATGGAAGTCTGGGTAATTACCCTGTAATTACAGGGCTTATGACCTGTCATAAGCTGGTTAAGTGATCACTTTACGCACGTGCTACATTCACCATTCTACCCATGATTGACAACCACACTACTTAAATTTTCGAAACTCCTGGATATAATGATCAATCTCATGGCACAGTACACATGAGTTCACAACAGCCATATATGTTGGATCGAGAAAAGTTTTTTTATTTAACAGAGACCCTTTTATTTGTATGCAAGATCTGAGATGTCATGAGATTAACCAATCAATATCTAGGAGTTCCGAAAATTTGAGTATTGTGGGTGTCAGTGATGGGTAGAATCGTGAATATTACACGTGTGTAAAGTGATCACTTAACCAGCCTATACAGGTCATAAGCCCTGTAAATACCCAGATTTCCATATTATTTTTCATCTTCATATGTTGAGATGTCAAAGCGTAAAAATAACTCCTGAGTGGAGAAACCCCAGATTTGTGAACAAGTATTTGGACTCACTCAAAATGTTGTGAGTAATAGTTTCTTTTCAATAAAAAACGTAGTGTATAAGAATGGTAACTTTTCTCATTTTTACTCCTTTATCCCAGAACATGTTTATATGGTTTTAGTATGCACTCGATATGTACGAGTAGTAAACCATTATATTACCGTTGCATACTTTTCAAAGTAATAAATTATCTTCATCGCCGAGAGTTTCATGAGTACATAATATAGGGACGAGTGTGTAATACAAAAAATAAAGGATTTATATAGCGTATTTATTTTTAACCTTACTTAAACGCAGATGACATCTCAGAGTAACGTTTGAAAGCTTCACTTTATTTAATAGTAGTCGAGAATATCATACCAGACGACATTTTACCGTTTAAAGCGGATTTTGAGAAAAATATAGGCAACAAAACATTATGCACCTAGCTAATGTAGTATTTTGTAATAAATAGTATCACGTATTAATGAAAAGTAAAAGAAAAATATATATTTTGTATCAGACGCCTGTAATATTTGTCGAATGCTGCAAAAGCTACAATTACATGAGCCTATGATCGTGTTACCTTGACTGATCACATTTCATGTGTCAGTTCTTTTTTGTATTAATTAACAATAGAGAAAATTTAAGTTTTGTAATAACTGAAATTTCATGGAATAAAATAACAACTACTTATGTAGTTTTTTTTCCATTTGAATTTTATTTGACTAGAAACCGGATTTTATTGTAATTGACATCGCCAGTCTGATGATGTCAGTTACAACGAAACCCGGTTGCTGGTCAAACAAAATTCATGTAGAAAAAACTTCGTAATTGTTATTTTTTTCAATAGAGAAATTACCTCAAATTAGTTAAGTAAGCAGGTAGAACTGTTTCATAACATTTTAATTTGGTTTATGCAAGTACATATGTGAGTATATATTAAATGTATCTAACCTAAGAAATTCCCGCAAAACTATCGATTGACTTTCTCGTAAAACCCATCTGGACGCTTAGTAACCGTATAGGAATTATGCTCTTCTGGGAAAACAGTTAATACTTCTTTATTTTTATCAATCGGCGTCCAAACATTCCTAGATTATCCCTGATCATCGGAGTTAATTCAATAAATTTGAGTAAACTCAATATTTATTGCGCTTTATCTATACTTTTTGACAGTTATTTTTTATCTGTGCTAATAATAATTTTGTTTTTTATTATTTTGGTCGATTTTTGAACAATATTAGAGAAAACTCTGTGAAAATTTTAACTATTTTGCAAAATTGTACTGTTTTGAAGGTTCTACAAAAAATAACGTTATTTTACTGTTTTTTGTTATGTTGGAGATATTCGTTAACAATTTTTTAAAGATGTGACCCATATTTATTTTTTTTACATGTTTACCCTATCATTATTAACGTAGGTGTAGATGTCGATATGCAAAGGATGCCCTTTAGTTCGGTTTTGATTTGGCAATTAGAAGGTAGGTACCTATTGCGATTGAATGTTTATTAGTTTTGATGCATGAAACGTTACCAACCTTGCGAGGCACAAACTTCACAAAGGCGGATGCAAATGTGACGAAATGAGGAATACGTGGTTATTTATTTGGATCGATTCAGCGCTCGTTGGTGATGGTTGTATTTGTCAGATGTATGGGCGCTTTGCGCAGCAGTCCCGCGCACGCGGCGACTGACAGTTTTAAATTTAACTCTTGTCGTACCTAAGTTTATATTTCTTCATAATTCGTAACATATAATTCCATACGCGACGCGTGGGTACGAAAGTATAATATTAGGACCATCATGCTACAATTTTCTGAGTGTATCATCTCATGTTGCTGTGTGAACTGCGACAGATAACCGATGTTTCCGACATGTTGGAGTCATTTCCCGCCAACTTCTAGCGCGGGAGATGTATGTAACACGAAGTTTTACAGTGAAATTTCTCACGAAATTGGAATCCAAATACTTTCATTACATACGTATATTCTATTTGAAATTTGAAATTTATACTTATAATATTTATATGTCGCATTTTTTTCGTTGAAAAATTATAACATCAAATAGAAGTTACATGATATTGACAAAAAAATTATGTAGTGGAAATATATGTGTACGAATTGTATTTTTAAATTTTGTATCTCTTATTATTTAAACTACTACATATTATGTTTGGCCTTTATGTATAAAATGATTATTTTTTGATAGTATATTTATATTTTTTTAGTTTTATCAAGTAAAAATTACTTTGAAGGTCCATGAATAAATAAAGACTACATTTTGTTTAACGTCTGAAATACTTAAAATATGTTTACTTATTTAAAAATATTCAGTAAAAATGAACAAGTGAAGTTTTGTTTCGATTATTGTGTGGAAAATATATATTTCCGTACATATTTAAAATATAGCAATGTTATTTAGATAAATTTGCCTATTATCTGTAAAAAATATTTCATTAGTATTTTTTATAGAACCATCTTGAATTTTGAATTAATGAATTATAAACGAAAAACAACTTGCTGGCTTGACAATTTTACTTCAGTGTAATGTCATGAAATGGAAAAATAATATTTTTTCAAAAAATGGATATTTACAACTTCCAAATCCAAATAATATCATTTAATATAAGAGAATACTTCCTGAAGAATAAATTTATCCATCCCATATTATTTGTTTTAAACGATTCTGTATGTCAATGGGTTAAATATACACACTAATGTATGCATATACGTACTAAGTATGAAGGTACATTGTATTAATAAATTCATAAATATATTTCAATCTTTTCGAACGAAACAAAAATAATGATACCAGGTACTGATCATCTGATTCTTAAATTTTGAAGATAATTACAACACCCTTAATAAATATAGTTAAATTCAAATTTTATATTCATTTTCATTTTATATTTAAGGTTATCTTTGATCGCGTTTGGAATCGTTACGGGACGAACCGTATTATATTTTAATCTTTATTACCTCTTTACGAAAACGAACCTTTTATTTAGCTATTCATAAAGTAAAAATCATGGAATATTCATCACAATTTTTATCATAAAATTTCAATATTCCATATTCATACTCACGATCAGAATACAATGATATCGATTGGTGTCCTGAAATATATCAGGTGATAGACACCAAAGAACAGGATACCGTAGTCTTTAATACATTGAATTACGGGAATTGAGTAATTTCGACATACTATTACTTTATTTTAAGTACCCAAAACAACGTACCTGGTACAATTGTAACAGTAACACAAGTGAGAGTGCTCTTTTGTTCCATACTCATATTTCCATTCACTCATATTTCCTGTTTAGTTTTTCACTCATATTTCCTGAAATACAGTGGAACCCCGAAAATACGAAATCCCGGGGTATCCGAACAAAATTTAAAGAAGAATGGAAAACATGAAAAAAAAATATGCAAAGACTGAATAACACATTTCGCTCACTCCTTTCAAGAACGTCATAAATCAAAAAACTTGATTTTTCAGGATAACGTTTTTAAAGTTTAAAAATATAATACAATGTTTTAAAAATAAATATCAAGCCACTTTTTGAACCTTTTACTGTGCAATAGATTTTTTTAGGTAAAACCTGAAGGTTTTTTCTCCATTTGAAAAATATTTCATATATTTCAAAAAAATAATTAAACAATACCTTTTCTTCAAAATGCAAAAACAACACTTTCTGTCCTGTAGCGGGTAAATATAAAGTTTAAAATATGCCGTTTTTGCCGGGATATAATACATTATCTGGGCATTCCGAAAACATGTATAGCTGAAAATTGTCGATTTTTTATTTATGACGTTCATGAAAGGAGTGAGCGATTTATTGTTACTTGAAATTATCGTACGTAACCTGTTTAAAAACTATTAAAAAGTTAATAAAGTATACAGTATACAGTACTGTACCTGTATTGCTACTCAAGTACTGTAATATTAGATTGAGATGGAAAAAGTTGCAAATAATGTACATTTACCTTAAAAGAAACAGCGTCATATAGTACTTTATCAATATTAGAGCTAAATGAAAAAGAAAAACACAAATGCAAATTTCTCGGCTAATCCGAACAGGCCACACCCCCAATTAATTCGGATTTCCGAGGTTCCACTGTACATGTTCTTCGTCATTCTTACATTTTCTTCTGGAAATGACAGATTGAACTGCCATCTGTTGAGAACTTTATGAAGCCAGCCAATTCCAAGTCGTTAGCCCCGAGAATGTTCAGAATTCCATATTCTGAACATTCCCTCTCTGTTGAGACATCTAATATATCACCTTCAGGGGTGAAACAAAGAATTTTAGTGCAAACAAAAAAAAATACTGGTGTTAAATATATTGGACATATATAGGTAAATTCACATATTATTTATACTCGAAATTCTAAAATGTAAATATTTAAGAATAATTAAAACGCAGCGCTATTTTGACCGTATAATACTAGAAAAAGTGACAATCTAGGGTATAAACACTATATACATGGTGACTCAGTCAGGAATCAAACCCGGGAAAGGAGTTGTTCCAAAATTGTACTTTTGTCCTTTAAAAATGTCGATAGACGTAATAAAAACCGCACTGCGTTAAAATTTATAAATAAATGTATTTTTGTGTATTTTTGGTGTATTTTTTATGTAATAAAACAAAACGATTATTTGCCGTCTTTTTATTTACTTTTATAAAATGTTTTATCATCATACATGAATGTTAATGAAGTATACAATACAGTATAAATACAAATACAACGTAAATATCAAAAGAAAAAAATAGGAACCTATATTATGTATTTTATTATAATCCACTAACAAAAATTACACGTTATACAATGAAAAATTCTATTAGAAGTTAATAATATGTAATAATTTATTTATAACATACATATGATATTAATAATAATGTCAACACAATAATAGTCACAATGTGTACAAATGTGCAGGGACCGGTTATGAGTTACACATTTTATTGAAATGAATAATCCATACAATACGAGCATTAAGAAATAGTATATTTCATTAATTTATTTATTATTTAACAATTCCAATTGCATGGTTATAAGTAGGAAAATAATAATTTATTTCATCAATTCTCGGCTGTCACTGAGAGGTAAAATCTATCCATTTTTAATATAAGTTTTACTTAGTAAATACCACTATTTCTTAAAAAAATTTACGGTTTTAAAAATAATGCGGAATGACACAATGGATTTTAAGAAATGGTGGTATTTACAAAGTTAAACTTAAATTTAAAAAAATAAGAAATTTAAATTGAGCAAAGTAATAATGAATTACGACTATCTAGCTATAACATGCAGATACTCGTATATCAATAACTTACCAAATTCGTAGTGAGTTCGGCATTCGTTTCAATATTGAATAGAAAATTGTTTCATTTGTCAATTTCACAATTTAAATTTTAAAATTTAGTATAATTTCCTTCAGAAGTTATTTTTTGTAAGCACTAGTAAATACAGAAACATTAGTAATTTTCTTCATCCGGTATGATATCAGATCGTCTACGATACGTCGTTTTTAAATCACCAAGATTCATCAATACATTCTGTTCCTTCGTGTTAAAACTTTCCAGTAAATTATTTTTCTTGTTTTTTCTTCCATCAATTTCCTTGGGTG
Source organism: Brachycentrus maculatus (assembly GCF_059751285.1). Lineage (NCBI taxonomy): Eukaryota > Metazoa > Arthropoda > Insecta > Trichoptera > Brachycentridae > Brachycentrus > Brachycentrus maculatus. The sequence continues at coordinate 391,292 of NW_028280760.1, read as the reverse complement.
TTCTATTTCCCGATATTATCCGAGATTCTGAAAATAGTTTTGGAACATTCTCTTCGGGATAGTCAATTACAGGATCTTCATTGAATTGGCTGTGTTTAAGTTGGTAATCTGTTTCATTTTCAGCTGAGATTTTGGATTTTCCGTCTTTTGGAAATGATTTTTCGTTGATGATTTTGTTTTTCGAAGAATCGTTAGTTTTTAATGACTCAATTTTTACTTTAATTCCATCTAAATCTTCGTAGTTAGATTCTGTATGGTTTATTACAGTTGGCCTCGTTGAAAACACCGTATTTTCATTTGTAATATTTATTCCTTGTGAATTTTTTTCATTCTCTATCGATTTTGACCCATAAAGTTTTGTACTTAATGGAGAAATTTGGGTCGGGTTTGTAATCGGGAAACGTTCATATTGACTTGTGACATGTTTATCATTTTTATTTTCAGTAGAATTTACGGATTTTCTATCGTTAGATGTTGTGTTATTAAGAGATATTTCTAAAATTTTCTCATTTATCAATAAATCTCTAAATGCTTCTTCGGAATCACTTTCATCCTTAGAAAAGTTAATTTGTAAATCGTTGGTGTTATTTTCATACACATTTGCCAGAGAATCGTTCATAATCGTATCAGCATTGATGGTGTAATTATATTTTTGTTCATCTTGATAATTCGAAGGCACCGATTCAATTTGTCCTTTAATTCCATCTAAATATTTGTAGTTCGATTCTGTATAGTTTATTTGAGTTGGCTTCGTTGAAAATATCATATTTTCATTTGTAACATTTTTTCCTTGTGAATTTTTTTCATTCTCTATAGATTTTGACGCATAAGGTTCAGTATTTAATACAGAAATTTGGGTCGGGGTTGTAATTGGAAAACGTTCATATTGACCTGTGATATTTTTACCATTTTTATTTTCAGTAGAATTTGCTGTTTCTGTATAATTGAATGTTGTGGCGTTTTTAAGGGATATTTCTAAATTTTTCTCATTTATCAATAAATCTCTAAATACTTCTTCGGTATCAATTTCATCTTTAGAATAGTTAATCTGTAAATTGTTAGTATTGTTTCCATACATATATTCGATAGAATCGTTTATAACCATATCGGCATCCATAGTGTAATTATCTTTCTGTTCATCTTGGTAATTCGAAGGCACAACAGATACTCTAAAAATATCTGTTGTGGTTTCCAAAAAGTATTTTTCTGTAGTCACTTCAAAGTTGTTCATTCCATCGGTTGAGTATGTATCTATTTCGCTTTCTAATGCGGATTTAGTCGTGTTATTAATTTTTATTAAAATTTTCGTATTTTCATCAATTATCTTAGATTCCATATCATATAGTATTATAGTTGTTTTATTAATACTTGCTTCCGTATTTTTTTCCACGTCAATTACTCCACGTAAAGGCGTGCTGATGTTAGAAACTTTGGAATCAGCATTCTTTGTCGATTGGTTTTTATATATTTCAATATTTGTTTCTTTAGTTTCCAATAATTTATCATCAGCTTGAATTTTGTCAAAATCATTGGAATCTTTCATTGTATTACCATACGTAAATAAATCCATATCGCGTTCCTCAAAAATTTCTGTCTCTGTTATTGAGTTGTCTGTCGTGGATTCCAGATTTGTTCTACCAGAAAGTATATTTTCTAATATAGCTGCACTATTTTCTTGAGAACTTTTGTCTGTAGCGTTATTAATATCAAAAATGCCTTCCGATTTAAAATGATCAAACCTTGTTGACGTTTCAGAATCTTCATATACTGTCGATAAATCTGGCATCGGTTGCGCGGAGGATTCTGGATTAACATATTTGTAAACAGGATCATTGTATTTTGAATCAACCAGTATTTTTTCTGACATTATTTTGTAATTATCCGTAGTATAATCTGTAGATTCAACATTTGTCACGGTGGTTACTTTTTCCAAGTGATGAATGGAGCTTTTATTGTTGTATTCATCTATTCCTTTTGTTTCCGAATCGCCATAGCGATATAGCATGTCATCGGTCAAATTTATTGCGATATAATCATTGTTCAAAATTGTATTCCTTTGGTCTAAATCCGATGGGATATTAATATTTTCTGTCGACGATGTAATATGTATTGTTGGAGGATCAAAAGATTTTAAACTGGTCTCAGAAGAATGGGTATATTGATCGATATTGGAATCAAGAGTGACATGCAAATCTCCGGTTTCAGTGCCATTTCCATATTTTGATAATATCGATTCATAATTTTTAAGGTCCTCAGATTCCGTGATGTCTTGGTGAGATTCTTCATTAGTATAATTTATTTCAAAATCTGTTTTATCTTTTCTAAATATGTCATTGAAATGCAAATTATTATTCTCACTGGTTGATTCATATATTGAGCCGAAATCAATCATTTCAGCTGTCAGGTTGTGATTATTTTGCGAACTATTAGTATCTTTATAAATCTTAGAAAATAAAGAATCGGTGGATGATTCCATTGCATTTAAATCTTTATGAACGGGTATCGGTTGAGTGTTTTTGATAATACTGGCGATATCGTATTTAGTGAACGTAGGCTCATATCTAGTATCTGCTAAAATCGCAGTAAATTTTCGGTATTTGTCGAAATTATTATCCGAAACGGAAGGTTCCGTTATAGATGTAATAATTTCACTAAATGCTGAGCCAATATTTTCTAACGTATTTGAGTTTTCGAGTCTCCCATGTTTAGATCCAAAATTATTAGCGCTATTTAAAACTATAGTATCTTGGTCTTTTAGCGTTTCTTCAATAGCGCTATCGGTTACTGGAAAATAGTAATTAGAAGATGTTAAGGAAGTATCGATTTTTTCAATTTCAATAATATCGGAATGGGGTTTTAGAGATTCGCTTTGGCCTTTAACAATTGAACTAACTAAATCCACAATGTCCGAGTAACTAGACGTTGGTCCTCCGCGAATATCGATCCAATCGATTCGTTTAGTTGTTGCTTCTGTCGACGTTCTGGGCATGAAATTATTGAACAAAAACTCTTCAGCTTTTCTCCGTTTTTCGGCAGTCACGTCAGGAATCCAATGAATAAAGTTTGTATTTTCATCATGACGCTCAGTTACCAATAAAATGTTTTTGTACGCGTTATCCAAATTTTCTTCAGGGTTGAAATTATTTTGTGCTATGTCGATTGAAGGAACATCGTCGAAACCCACATTAGGAAGTTCCGATTCAATATAGTCAAAGTCTAATTGATCCATACGCCCGTCGCCAGATTCTATTGTTAAAATATCATTCGATTCTTCGTAATGGGACTTGATGTTTTCTTTGATCCATTGATTGAGCGGGGAATAATCTGTGAATAAATAAATTAATACAAATAAATCAAACAGGTTGCGAAAGGGTTGAAAAATTACATACATTATTTAATAATTTGTAAGGAAAAATAAAATGTTTTTTTGCTAACCATTTAATAATGATTACAAAAACGATGACGTAGAAATCCTAAAAATTATTAATACGAAAAGTCATAAACTGCAAGATTTTGAAACAATGGAAATTCATAAAAATATAAATTATAATAATATACCTGTAATTAACCCATTAAATATGACAATGACTAAAGCCTCCCCCCCCTATTGTCTATATTCTCACTGATAAGAAATAAAAAATAAAAATAAGAAACAGCTCCTACCCCTCTATTAAAAAAATTTAAACTTTGGTTCACATACGGTATTTGGAAATGATACGGAATGCATCGAAACATATTCATAATTTTAAGGTTTTAAGAAATAGTGGTATTTACGTGTAAAAAAGTTTAAATTTCAAATATAAATTAAAATAATGAAATAGATGAAGCAAATTCAAATGAATAAAAAATGATTATGTAAATCGGACTGTGGTCCTTCGGTAAGTGTTGTTAACTCTGAAGTGGAGGGTCACGGTTCAACCTCCACTCTGACTTTACTTAAATATCTGATAAAAAAACTTTTTTTTTAAAATAACAAAACAAATATTGTTATTAATTAGATTTAGTGAAAAGGAAAGCATATTGACGAATATCAGACCGTAACCTGTGTAAATGCCAACGTTTGCATATTCTCACATCAATACGCTTCTACATCTATTCTGAGATATCTAATCTAATCTTTATTAAAAAATAACAACATAAAATTTGTGACGAAGATTTGGACACACTTGAAATATTGTGAAAAATAATACAGGCTACAAAAAGTCTTAGGGTCGATTTAAACTCTTTTTATTACGTGGTCTTTTCATCAAAAAATCAAATATTAACGGGATTTCTGAATACGAGCAAAAAGATATAGTATTTCAAACTAAAAATATTTTTTACTAACCATATACTTTAAATAGCCATCACTAAAACAATAATAAAGTGTGTAAATATAAGATGATAAAGACTAACACTAATGCATTTTTGATTCGAGCATGTAGGTATTAGAAGCGTATATTGCAATAGCTTTGTCCTCTGATGTTTTTTGCGATTTCTAATTTCTATAAGTAAACTGTAAATAAACTAACGATTTCTACTTATACTTTATGCCGCATACTGCACCGTATAATTAGTGCGATTCTCTTATTATACGAACAAATTATTATATAATTAATTTAGATTTCAATCAAGCGAATTCAAAATTACTTACCGTCACTTCTCCCGAATGAAATACAAAGCAAGAAGCACAACACGCACAAAAGTTTCATTTTTATCGTTAAAATTGGCATTATTCACATGTGATATTTCGTTTTTGAGTTGCTGTTTATAGGCACAATAACACGGGAAATATACTATACTATTACACTTGTTGACAAACAGTCAATGATACACAGATCTTAACATGTTGCTGCCTTACCGATGACGTTTTCAAAACTGATCAAGGGGATATATGTAACACCAGGGTGAGTGCCTCAGGAATATCGTGGAATGTTATTGTTTACCGATTTGGGCAGGTACTTTTCAGGTATCCTCTGTGCCCTTTCTCTTTCCGTTAACTGTAGATAAGACCTGATTATGAACTCAGGTAAAACCCTAGAAATCGACAAATGAACACGCACAAAACATTAGAAGCCCAATAATATTTATGGGTAATTTATTGTTGTCTTTCATTAATTTACATCGTCCGTTTGACAGCGAGCGCTTTTGCCTAGAATTTTTAATCACGAAATCCATGAAATTTTAGTAATTTTAAATATGAATAGTAAATCCACACACAAGTAGATATAAGCTATAAAACTTATAAAGTCGAATCCTAAGCAGGGCCATGAGAAGCGGTGTTGCATAAGCCGTAGCTAGATTTCTGGGTAACTTGGACGATAGATTTTTTTTAAACCGTCCATTTAAACATTCTCTCAGTATTATTTAAGATTAATATTTGTAATCTTATTTCAGTGATACACAAAAATGGTTACAAAATAATTAAATTAAATGAAAGGTTTCTTCGTAGATAAGTCCTGGCAAAAAATAGCATTAAATGATTTAATACTACTGCCACCTTTGTCCACAAGATACTAATAAGGAATAAAAATTTCATCTCTGTTTCCTTTACCATTTACCGGTAATGTCCTTCAAGCCAATTTCATCTATATTATCTGAAACTATTAAAATGTATTCCACTCATATCCCCAAGTATTTGGAGAGCAGAATTGTTCACCGTGCCTTCATATTATTAACGTTCAGTTAACCCGACGCGGTGCCCTATGCTCCAGTGGGTGCAGATCGGGATCAAAATAATACTGTAATACACTATTTTCTTCGTTGTGCTAATTAAGTATTATAAATACAATTTAATAATACAGAATGAAAAAAAAGGTAAATAACGGGATTAGATACTTTATATTCATTTAGTGTACAAATGTTAGATTTTGCAATTTGATAAAATTCGTACAAACCAGGAGACATCTTACCGTTATATACAATATTTTTGAAACTTTTGACCTTAGATAAATACAAAGCACTTACTTATAATTTACAGGGGATGGATTAAATACAGTTTTAAACATATACTCGTATGGTTGAAATTAATTACAGTAATTCCGAGAATTGTGTTGTAGGGAAATACAATGAATTATCCCGAAATATGTACGTACAAACCTACAATATATTGAACCACGCCAATATCATTTTCTGTTTTAGTGTAAATATTTGTAAATATAATACTATAGACAAATATATTAATATTAAGTTTTTCGAACGATCTTAAAATTACTGTAAATCGATTGATTATTATTATAAAGCAATAACTATTATTTGCCAGTAATAAGTTCCAAATTTTTGAGTGTGTCGAAATACTTGTTCACAAATGTGACTTATCTCCAATTTTAGGAGTTATTTTTCATATTATTTTTTGACATCTCACATTTATGAAGAAGAATATGGTAGTCTAAGCATTTACGGAATTACTGTGACCAGCCTATGACGGTCGTAAGCCCCGTAAATGCCCAGACTTCCATATTCTTCTTCATCTATGTTGAGATGTCAAAAAACTAATATAAGTTTCAAACATTAAAATCATATACACGAAACTAGAGCCAATACGTAAATCATACAAATGACTTGCAAAAACAATACTAAATTATTACTGTTAATATATATTATATACTTATTACATAACTTTTCTATTAATCTACTTGTATATTTATTGTTTTAAGTTCCCCAGTGGTACGAATCCGCCGTCTTCGACTTTCCTGCTATATTTAGGTTGATAATTTCCGTTGGGGATATCCGAATCATAGTAAGACGCGCTAGGAAGAAAGTGACTTTCGGCTTGTCCAGCGTAAGGATGGTCTCTGACGAATTGAAAATGCACTTCACTATCTGCGTGGGGTAGATAATTATCATAGGTATTGGGGTCTTCGTAATACTCGTGTTGTAGAAAGTGATCGTGACTCAATGGACTTTCTGTTATGCTAATGTGCTCGTAATTTGAGGAATTGGCGTAGTCGTGGTAATATGGGTAAGGGTAAAAGGTTGCATGAACAGCTGTGGAGTTTGGCCCGACCGTTTGTTTCATATCAGAGCTTGGTTTGACACTTTCGTCTGAAGTTACATTCGGTTTGACTGCATAATCCACTGTAGTATTTGGTTTTCCCGCATGTTCCATAGTTCCATCGTTATTGTGTATTGAAGATGTCGTTAAACTTGCACTAGAATTAGAAACGTTATTTTGCCTCGCATCTTCAGTTAATTTTACAGCTATGTTACCACTAGGCTCAGAATCTAAATCAGTATTTTCGAACGAATCTGTGTCTTCATTTTTACGGGAAACATTTTGTTTAGACGTTATTAGTTTAACTTCGGTATAGTCAGATTTTTCCTTTAAGTGTGTAACTGTCTTTGTATTATTATCTTGTGATGAAGCACGTTTCACATTTACACCATCATTGCAAGAATTAGTTTTATCACAAGGGTGGTTTTTAATATTTGCAGCACTTAATACTTTGGAATCATCTGATTCGGCACTGTTAAAATTCACAATTTTAATCGCGTTATCTGTTGTTTTTTTGTTGGGATTTTCAGTATTATTAACAGAAATATTCGTATTTTCTGTGCTGTAATCTTCGATATCTTCAAGTGGGTTTATTATAGGTAATTGTAGATTTGAGGGGAAGATGTTTTGAGGTTGGTAAAAGTTAGATTGGGCTAGCAATGGATTATACAAATTGGAAACACTGTTTGATGGAATGGGATTTTGAAGGTTTGATATAAGTAAAGCTAAATCGAATAGATTGGTGAACTGGTTCAGGTTAGAGTTATCACGTAAGTCGGCACTGTAACTAGAGGGCCCCATGAGCTGTCCTAATCGGAAACCAGTAAGGAAACCAAGAATACCGTGAAGAGTTCTTTGTTTTCTTCTTCTCGATTGCACTGTTTTATTTTGTGACTGTGCATCCGAACTAGTAAAATTCTTCATAATTTCTGAAAATAAAAACAAATTTAACCTAAAATAAATTTTTAAAAAAAGAATTATAAAACGGTGTAATTTTTCGTCATCATAAAAAATATTAATTTTTTGTTTTGACAAATTATTAGCAACCTTATTTTTTAAAGAAATATATTTGAATTTATTTAAAATAAGTATGGCATGTTTACTTAAAGAACAAATTGAATTTATCTTGAAATTAATGAAAAAGAGTTAAACCTTATTACAATCATAGGTGTAAAAATAAAATTAATACACCAACCTTGAGTAGCTTCATTGGGAATTTCAGCTAATTCACATCTCATATCTGTTAGCAAAATTAAAATGGAGACACACAATATTAAACGGTACATCGTCATTTTAGTAACGTGTGATACACTTCGTTGCCGGAATGAAAATGTTTTCCAAAGTAGGAAATTATTCACTCTCATCTCCCATATAATATTTATCCTATCTATGCGTATCCTGCAGCAAATAGAGAAAGTTGGACATTTTTAGTATGTAGTCAGTGAGTTATTGAGATGCGGGCTTTAAATCATGAATATTAGCTACCTATGTGCAAAACATACATTATTGCTAATTATAATTGAAGTTGTAGATATACGGAGTGTTCAGAATTATAGTTAGTCATATACACGAAAGCTAAAAAAGAGAAATTTAGCATTGAAATAAAGCAATAAATAATTCATTCCTTATTTCAAGAATGTGTGATTCTTTCTTATCTTATCTTCTAAGCGTAAGATAATGATATAAATCAACTTACATATCGCTCACTCCTTTCAAGAACGTCATAAATCAAAAATCGTCAATTTTCAGTTGTGCATGTTTTCGAAATGTCCAGAAAATGTACTATATCCCAGCAAAAGCTTCATATTTTTTAACTTAATATTTACCTGCTCCAGGGAGGAAAGTGTTGTTTTTGCATTTTGAAGAAAAGGTATTGTTTAATTATTTTTTGAAATATACTAAATATTTTTCAAATGGAGAAAAAACCTTCAGGTTTTACCTAAAAAGATCTGTTGCACAGTAAAAAGTTCAATAAGTGGCTTGATATTTATTTTTAATACAATGTGTTATATTTTTAATCTTTAAAAACGTTTTCCTGAAAAATCAAGTTTTTTGATTTATGACGTTCTTGAAAGGAGTGAGCGATATGTGTCGCCTACTTTCAAAATCCGCCAGATCCATGTAAGCCGATTTAACAAAAAATTCTCCGGGTAACTTTAGATAAAACATTATGAAATAGAGAATTTTCCCATTTTTATAGATTTTTTTCAGTATTTAAAAAAAAACACGAGACACAAACCAATATTGACGTCACCTTAATTTTTGACCTATCCCCGCTCTCTAATTGGCTGATATGGGTCAGAAGGCAAGTTCCACGAATATGGCGGAATTTGAAATACAACCCTGTTTTTAAATACTTTTCAGCAAGGTTTTCAAGTATTTAAATATTTTAAACAAAAAACCCCACAATTGGCATTCCGATAGAGTATTTATTTTAAAATCCTATAAAATTGGATCCGGCGGATATTGAAACTAGGCGCCACATATATATACATGTGTAAGTTATGGTAAGTGTATTATGCAGTACTTAAACCAAATACTGGTTCCATACATAAAAACCGATGTACATAGATGAGATATTCATTTTATTATAAAAGTTAATATGGCTATAAAATTTGTGCAGCAACAATAATTTCAATGAAATTATACACAATAACAACTTCATTGGAGAAGTTACAGTTGCGCGAAGAAATTCATGTTTGCTATCATGTGCTATCATGTGGGTGTAGCGATAATTTCTTTTTTATCATCGACTGATTAAAAAACTTTTTTTCATTTTATTTTGTTTGTCGGTCTTGCAAAAAGTCATATACCAGGCTTCACTTTATGCTGGTCACTCACGACGAGGAAAATAGTAGATTTTGTTACATTTTCTCTGGTTTTGTAACGTTCAAGTACGAAATTTGGAAAGACGAAAGGTTTCACTGCCAACCTGGCGATATGACGCGAAATCGAATACCTACAGCGCCATCATTAGTATATAAATCTTTGTATATAAGCTTCGTTCGAGTCTGGCCGGGCGGCCGTTATGAATTCATTGCACAAACTAATTTATATAATTCATTGTAAACAATAAATGACAAGCCGGGTGATCTCGTGTTGAAAATAACTATTATATATTGGAAATGTGAGTACTTCATTATTGGTAAGGCGTTTCCTCTCATTCCGCCGTTTGCTAAACAGCTGTCAAACAAATTACGCAAGAAATTTGTCTCGACTGCTGCTCAAATAAGCGCTAATTAGAAGAAATATGTATTCTATAACCTCCGGAATGACCCCATCAACAGCATTGCAGGTAATCAACTGTTTTTGTTGTTGTTTTTCATGCCTGAAAAACTGTGCAATCTTCTTTGTGTGAAATGTCATTTTGACAGTCCGTTGACAGCGAGTCTGTTTTTATTATTGTTTTTATGTTATATTTTAGGTAAAGTACGGACAACCGGCATAGTTACAAGCACATTTATTGTCATATAATGTTATTTATTGCACTATATGCATATAAAATAAGATTCAACAAACACAAAAGATGTCATTCAAAAAATAGCTACAGCACGTGGCGTATAGATTTTGAAATGGTTTTCCAGTTTTACTTATACAGTTACAAATGTCAATTTACTAGTGGGTGCAATGCTTGCCCATGTTTTGTTCACAAAGAAATAGGTATGGATGATAATTAATAAATAATATTGGATATATGATGTAAGAAGACCAGCCCGACGAAGCTTGCAATCGCAAAACCGGACTGGACTCTTTTGCTGACAAATTTCCAGCCCCCATCTGTGCTCCACGAGTAGTTTTATGATGAGGTTGGAACTCTTCATATCAACCCCTCCGAGAAGCCTGCCACTGTATACCTTATAAGACCATCTTAGTGTATACCGGTGTCTGATATCCTCATCATCGGAGATCGCTCAGTGGGTCGTAATGCTAGCAATTATTTTTCAAACATAAAAACTAATTCTGTAACTTTGTTACCTTTTCAGACTCTTGCAACTATTGGCAAATGACTTGTCGCGGCAGAAGGGTTCCATTTCCCCCATTGTGTTGGCGCTTTGGACAGTTTCATTTCCTAGCGCTGGATCAGAATATATAAACTACAGAGGACGATTCGGCATTGTTTTATTTGGATGTGTAGCCAGTAATTACTGTTTTAGTGTTTGCAGATATGTATAGGCAGATAGATGATATAACCATGAAACGTGTGTTATTGCACAATTTTCTTGGGAGTTATTCATCGTGACTAATATATATGTATACTCTCCCCCCTGAAAATAAACATATTATGCTCTTAAATATGTTTTTATTTTGTTCATTAATGACCGAGATCCTTGAAAAGTATCATCCTATCCCGCTCTCTGTGATCTTACAACATTGACCTTAATTTTTTACAGAAATGCAATCTAAAGTAACTAACTGACCATCACGCCGCTTCCGCAGGGATAGGCAGAGAGAATAGAACACCACACCACGCTACTCTTGTCTTTGTACACATTCTTCTTTACGCATCCCCTCACACATCCTCCTCCCAACCCTTCTCCGCACCCCAAAGGTGCATAGGGCACTGCATTATATAGAAGCAGTGTTATCTTGATCGTTAAATACACGAAGGAAAGGTGATCAGCCTTTCGCTTCAGGTACCAGTCCAGGGTCATATTAAATATATATTTGACTGAAAAATCAATAATATTTATTGCGACCCTCTTGGGAATCAAACCCGGGACCTCCAGCATGGTAGCCTAGAGCGCTAACCGCTACACTATGGAGGCGGACCTCATACATACCCGCCGATTATTCGGATTCCTGAATTGACCACTTTCAATTATTTTAAATACTTGATCATGCCAAGTTTTGCCCGGTCATCCTCTGCTCATGTTCCCAACAAGATTCGCCTCATAAATTTCTTTTACAATCCTTTCTTCGCTCGTTCGTTTAGATCTTTTATAACTAACTAACTAACCATCACGCCGCTTCAGGCAGAGAGAATAGAACGCCACGTCTTTGCAAACATTCTTCGCCTCTTCCACGTTCATGCATCTCCTCATACATACCCGCCGATTACTACGACTCCTAACCTGACCACTTTCAAGTATTTGGCATACCTGATCGTGCCATGTTTTTCTTGGTCTTTCTCGGCATAAATTTGTTTTACCGTTCTTTCCTCACTCATTCGTTCCACATGTCCAAACCATCTCAACGCACCTTTCTTAATTTTATTGATAATGGTTATCTCCGCTTTGCATTCCTTCCTTATTTCACTATTCGAACATCTATCATACATCGTTTTGTCGCACATTCTTCTGAGAGATTGCATTTCGACTGCACTCAGTCTACTTTCATCCTTCTTTTGCCAACTCCATGTTTTACTTCCATACATTAGAGTTGGAACCAGGACTCCGTTGTGCACTGCCAGTTTAGCTTCCGCTGATAGGCTTTTATTTGCCATAACTGATATTATTAGAGGGTATTTCTTTTTCATCGAGAATTTTAATGACTTCCTTTAATCTGACTCTATCGAATGCTTTAGTAAGACCTACAAAGCAGAGGTAAGCTGTCTTATTGAACTCTATTGCTTTTTTAACTAATTTGTCTAACAACAAATGTGTTGAACTTATTTACGTCCGAGTTCACTCGGTTTCTCAGCGTCACATATTTAGCATATTCTTCTGGTGACGGTGAGCTTCTGTATTTCAGATGGCTTTTCTTCGGCGAGTTCCTTGACTTCATCAGTAAACCATTTTATCAATAATGATTATCTCAGCCTTGCATTCTTTCCTTCTTTCACCATTCGAACATCTATCATACATCTTTTTGCCTCACATACAAATAAAACTAACTAACTAACTAACCATCACGCCGCTTCCCCGCAGGGGTAGGCAGAGAGAATCGAACGCCACACCACTCTGTCTTTGCAAACATTCTTTGCCTCTTCTACATTCATGCATCTCCTCATACATACCCGACGATTATTACGACTCTTGACCCGGCCGCTTTCAAGTATTTGACATACCTGATTGTGCCAAGTTTTCCTCGGTCGTCCTCTGCTTCTTTTTCCAACTACATTCGCTCCATAAATTTGTTTAACCGTTCTTTCTTCACTCATACGCTCCACATGTCCAAACCATCTCAACACACCTTTCTTAATTAATAATGTAATAAATAATAAATAATATATATATAAATAATAAATAATGTATGTAAAAATAAAAATAATAGATCAACCTGGCTGATCGGTGATAATATGCGTGAATAGCCTATAAATAAAAAAAAGACATTCATAATAACAGCAATGGGGGCGCGAGATAGAGACAGGCATGAATATAGAAAGAGGTAGAAAGACATTCGCCGGAGCTAGCGGTTGAGTTCGGCTTCGTCCACAGAACCAAAGATCAATTAACGAACATCTATTTACTTATATTTCTTCTTTTTTTATGGCTATTCACCCTTCTAGCCAATGCGAGTTATTTTTTATTTATATATTATTATTTTACACTTTTTACAATTTAAAAAAGATAAATGTTTGAGTTTTTATTATTTACAAAAAAAAACTTCAATTTCATACTATTTCTGTGAGCCTGAGCGGCTCATTATTAGAAAGTGGTATGAAATTGTGGTAAAGTGGTTCGAACCGAAAAACTTTGATTAAAAAATCCGAGACACTAGCCACGGGACCACAACCCGATACGATTTGAATTATTTGTTTTTTTTTTTATTATCTTATTATGTTTTTTGTGAAGTTTATCTGTATGTATTTATATATTGAGCCTTCCTACATGTACTATTGTAACCCACAAATGTATAATTTATATTTTTTATTTTTTAAATGTTTTTCATGATATCTTTAATGATTCTTCTCCACGCGTGCTTTCAATCGTCTTCTGTCCCCTGCATCAATCACCCTTCTCCAGAATCAGAATGTCAATTTGTCACTGACTCACAAAGCCGGCAATTCGCCGCGCCGCACATAGGGGCAAGATGACTCGAAAACAACAAAAGCGCGATCGTGCGGAACAGCTTTTGAAGATAGTTCTGAACGATGCAATCGCCGCAGAATTGAAAATCTAGGGAACTCCACTCTACTTTCACAACTAGGTCATGCAACGACAATGAATCTGAAAGCTTCTGGACAGCCAGTTGCATCCAAATTATTAGCAGAAATAAAAATTATTACAAACAAGTTTGGGAGGTTAATAAGGTTGAGAGGTTAGTGGAAAACGGAATGCTAATGCTGGAGAGGTCTGAAAGGAAGCCGTCATTAAACGGGCACCCAATGAAATAAGATCTAGGTCTCCAATTAATGCCCTGCAAGTGCAGGCCTCTGACGCCCCCTCGGAATTATTAACTATCATTTTTTTAAATCAGAATATTATATTTTTTAGTCGAAAATTTTAAGATAAATTTACATGTCAAGTATTGTCTTCTCAATCCAATTCCATTTTCCACTAACATCTCAATCTCATCGACCTCCCCTAACAAACAAAATTAATTGAAAATCATTTGTAAATGTGTATGAAATATATAAAATAACTAACTAAACAAACCAACTTAATAATGAAGCTAACCCCAATTACAGGAAAACAAACGATTTCAATTCAAATCGTATCGGGTTGTGGTCCCGTGGCTAGTGTCTCGGATTTTTTAATCAAAGTTTTTCGGTTCGAACCACTTTACCACAATTTCATACCACTTTCTAATAATGAGCCGCTCAGGCTCACAGAAATAGTATGAAATTGAAGTTTTTTTTTGTAAATAATAAAAACTCAAACATTTATCTTTTTTAAATTGTAAAAAGTGTAAAATAATAATATATAAATAAAAAATAACTCGCATTGGCTAGAAGGGTGAATAGCCATAAAAAAAGAAGAAATATAAGTAAATAGATGTTCGTTAATTGATCTTTGGTTCTGTGGACGAAGCCGAACTCAACCGCTAGCTCCGGCGAATGTCTTTCTACCTCTTTCTATATTCATGCCTGTCTCTATCTCGCGCCCCCATTGCTGTTATTATGAATGTCTTTTTTTTATTTATAGGCTATTCACGCATATTATCACCGATCAGCCAGGTTGATCTATTATTTTTATTTTTACATACATTATTTATTATTTATATATATATTATTTATTATTTATTACATTATTAATTAAGAAAGGTGTGTTGAGATGGTTTGGACATGTGGAGCGTATGAGTGAAGAAAGAACGGTTAAACAAATTTATGGAGCGAATGTAGTTGGAAAAAGAAGCAGAGGACGACCGAGGAAAACTTGGCACAATCAGGTATGTCAAATACTTGAAAGCGGCCGGGTCAAGAGTCGTAATAATCGTCGGGTATGTATGAGGAGATGCATGAATGTAGAAGAGGCAAAGAATGTTTGCAAAGACAGAGTGGTGTGGCGTTCGATTCTCTCTGCCTACCCCTGCGGGGAAGCGGCGTGATGGTTAGTTAGTTAGTTAGTTTTATTTGTATGTGAGGCAAAAAGATGTATGATAGATGTTCGAATGGTGAAAGAAGGAAAGAATGCAAGGCTGAGATAATCATTATTGATAAAATGGTTTACTGATGAAGTCAAGGAACTCGCCGAAGAAAAGCCATCTGAAATACAGAAGCTCACCGTCACCAGAAGAATATGCTAAATATGTGACGCTGAGAAACCGAGTGAACTCGGACGTAAATAAGTTCAACACATTTGTTGTTAGACAAATTAGTTAAAAAAGCAATAGAGTTCAATAAGACAGCTTACCTCTGCTTTGTAGGTCTTACTAAAGCATTCGATAGAGTCAGATTAAAGGAAGTCATTAAAATTCTCGATGAAAAAGAAATACCCTCTAATAATATCAGTTATGGCAAATAAAAGCCTATCAGCGGAAGCTAAACTGGCAGTGCACAACGGAGTCCTGGTTCCAACTCTAATGTATGGAAGTAAAACATGGAGTTGGCAAAAGAAGGATGAAAGTAGACTGAGTGCAGTCGAAATGCAATCTCTCAGAAGAATGTGCGACAAAACGATGTATGATAGATGTTCGAATAGTGAAATAAGGAAGGAATGCAAAGCGGAGATAACCATTATCAATAAAATTAAGAAAGGTGCGTTGAGATGGTTTGGACATGTGGAACGAATGAGTGAGGAAAGAACGGTAAAACAAATTTATGCCGAGAAAGACCAAGAAAAACATGGCACGATCAGGTATGCCAAATACTTGAAAGTGGTCAGGTTAGGAGTCGTAGTAATCGGCGGGTATGTATGAGGAGATGCATGAACGTGGAAGAGGCGAAGAATGTTTGCAAAGACGTGGCGTTCTATTCTCTCTGCCTGAAGCGGCGTGATGGTTAGTTAGTTAGTTATAAAAGATCTAAACGAACGAGCGAAGAAAGGATTGTAAAAGAAATTTATGAGGCGAATCTTGTTGGGAACATGAGCAGAGGATGACCGGGCAAAACTTGGCATGATCAAGTATTTAAAATAATTGAAAGTGGTCAATTCAGGAATCCGAATAATCGGCGGGTATGTATGAGGTCCGCCTCCATAGTGTAGCGGTTAGCGCTCTAGGCTACCATGCTGGAGGTCCCGGGTTTGATTCCCAAGAGGGTCGCAATAAATATTATTGATTTTTCAGTCAAATATATATTTAATATGACCCTGGACTGGTACCTGAAGCGAAAGGCTGATCACCTTTCCTTCGTGTATTTAACGATCAAGATAACACTGCTTCTATATAATGCAGTGCCCTATGCACCTTTGGGGTGCGGAGAAGGGTTGGGAGGAGGATGTGTGAGGGGATGCGTAAAGAAGAATGTGTACAAAGACAAGAGTAGCGTGGTGTGGTGTTCTATTCTCTCTGCCTATCCCTGCGGAAGCGGCGTGATGGTCAGTTAGTTACTTTAGATTGCATTTCTGTAAAAAATTAAGGTCAATGTTGTAAGATCACAGAGAGCGGGATAGGATGATACTTTTCAAGGATCTCGGTCATTAATGAACAAAATAAAAACATATTTAAGAGCATAATATGTTTATTTTCAGGGGGGAGAGTATACATATATATTAGTCACGATGAATAACTCCCAAGAAAATTGTGCAATAACACACGTTTCATGGTTATATCATCTATCTGCCTATACATATCTGCAAACACTAAAACAGTAATTACTGGCTACACATCCAAATAAAACAATGCCGAATCGTCCTCTGTAGTTTATATATTCTGATCCAGCGCTAGGAAATGAAACTGTCCAAAGCGCCAACACAATGGGGGAAATGGAACCCTTCTGCCGCGACAAGTCATTTGCCAATAGTTGCAAGAGTCTGAAAAGGTAACAAAGTTACAGAATTAGTTTTTATGTTTGAAAAATAATTGCTAGCATTACGACCCACTGAGCGATCTCCGATGATGAGGATATCAGACACCGGTATACACTAAGATGGTCTTATAAGGTATACAGTGGCAGGCTTCTCGGAGGGGTTGATATGAAGAGTTCCAACCTCATCATAAAACTACTCGTGGAGCACAGATGGGGGCTGGAAATTTGTCAGCAAAAGAGTCCAGTCCGGTTTTGCGATTGCAAGCTTCGTCGGGCTGGTCTTCTTACATCATATATCCAATATTATTTATTAATTATCATCCATACCTATTTCTTTGTGAACAAAACATGGGCAAGCATTGCACCCACTAGTAAATTGACATTTGTAACTGTATAAGTAAAACTGGAAAACCATTTCAAAATCTATACGCCACGTGCTGTAGCTATTTTTTGAATGACATCTTTTGTGTTTGTTGAATCTTATTTTATATGCATATAGTGCAATAAATAACATTATATGACAATAAATGTGCTTGTAACTATGCCGGTTGTCCGTACTTTACCTAAAATATAACATAAAAACAATAATAAAAACAGACTCGCTGTCAACGGACTGTCAAAATGACATTTCACACAAAGAAGATTGCACAGTTTTTCAGGCATGAAAAACAACAACAAAAACAGTTGATTACCTGCAATGCTGTTGATGGGGTCATTCCGGAGGTTATAGAATACATATTTCTTCTAATTAGCGCTTATTTGAGCAGCAGTCGAGACAAATTTCTTGCGTAATTTGTTTGACAGCTGTTTAGCAAACGGCGGAATGAGAGGAAACGCCTTACCAATAATGAAGTACTCACATTTCCAATATATAATAGTTATTTTCAACACGAGATCACCCGGCTTGTCATTTATTGTTTACAATGAATTATATAAATTAGTTTGTGCAATGAATTCATAACGGCCGCCCGGCCAGACTCGAACGAAGCTTATATACAAAGATTTATATACTAATGATGGCGCTGTAGGTATTCGATTTCGCGTCATATCGCCAGGTTGGCAGTGAAACCTTTCGTCTTTCCAAATTTCGTACTTGAACGTTACAAAACCAGAGAAAATGTAACAAAATCTACTATTTTCCTCGTCGTGAGTGACCAGCATTAGGAACAACCTTGTCTCCAATGAAGTGGATTTCTTATAATTAATAATGTTACCTACTTACGTAATAGTCAGTACTTACCTTACTACCTAATTTCATTATGTCTATGGTTTAATTCACAGCTGGCCACACTATTAATATCGTCTATGGTAAGGAATGACAGAATGATGACAATGACAGATCGCGGCGGCTAACAGTTTTTGTTGTGCCGGTATAAAATTCGTTTCACAATATTCACTTAGATACTTAAAAAGAAAAGAAAAATAGTCATAATGGCAGATTTAAATGAAACACAAAAGCAGAATGCTATGGCAACTTTAAGAGAAGGATTTTTAAGAACACTTTCGACAATTAAAGGTAATATATTGTTGAACAAATTGATTATGTTATGTGTAATCAAATTATTATGCACAATATATATTGGGCATCTATAGTTAGTATAGCATACTCGAGGTATTGAATAATAATATTCTTCTTAGTACAACTTTGTTCATAAATTTTGCGTCTACAATTATAACCTTGTTGATTATTGATGTTTGTAAAATAAAAAAAATACGTTTTTCTTAATTATTATGTCTCCTGTAAAATTCATACAATCAGTGGTGAAGAGTTTCAAAAAGTATTCCTAATTAAATCGGATATTTTATAAAATTATACACTTCGAATAGTGAAAATAAAAAGTACAAATGATATCATTCACTACAACTAACCAATTTCATCTGTGTATATTATTATTTCCGCCTCCGTAGTGTAATGGTCACCACGCTCGGCTACCGTACAATAAAAAACATCAATCTAACATAAGCGATTTTTCACTCTAATATTAATTAAATATTACCCTGGACTGGTACCTGAAGCGGAGGGCTGATCACTTTTCCTTCATGTGTTAACGATCAAGATAGCACTGCGTTTATATGATACAGTGCCTTATGCACCATCGGGTGCGGATAAGGGTTTGAATGAATAATATTATTATTGCTGTTCTAGTTTACTGAATTGTTCTTATTACTGCCAATGCAAAATGGGTTTTAATACTTATTTATTATTCCAGATAAACCCTGCAATGTTTATACATATGAAATGAATAAGGTGGAAGGTGTGTTCATGGGGTCTGATGTGGATTTTAACGAGTTAATGTTTGACAATCTGCAAACTCCGTATTCTGTCATACCCCATTCTATAGTACGAGCTAATGACATAATGTTTCTAGAATTTCCTGAAAAGATTGAAAAAAACTGAAGGTATGGGGAGTTAGTTTTCTTATTGTTTTAAAAACAACTAGAAATTTAGTAATTGCGTAAAATACGTGGAATAATTGTTACTCTCCTTCCTGCATGTATGCAATATGTCGTGTTCCGTCTCACATTTGTTTTGAACTCAAAATTAAGGTTTCTGGACAGTAATTAAATGGCGCTTACTCTGCCTACTTCATTTCAGCTTTTACTATTTTTCCTCTTTCAACTATTCGTTTATTTCATAACTAAATTTTGGGGGAATTTCTCCTTAGATTACATACTAACAACAATTTTAATACTAATATGACGGCTTAGAAAAAAATATAAGTTCATATAAATATCAAGTATATCATTGAAAAAAAAATCTTATTTAAAAAATTATTTCTTCAATAATGCATCCTACTCACATTTTTTTAAACTTTTCATAATGTTTGGTTATTTCTTTGAAAACTGAAAACCTATATGTATTTATTGATCTTTTTATCTGGAAAATTCCTTTGTCTTGTGTTGTGTATGCGAAATAGTAACTTAATGTCATCGCCAACAATGATTAGTAAAGTAAATGTGAGGAGAAATGTAAGATGAAAGGTGTGTTGAGATAGTTTTGACATATAGAATGAATCAGCGAGGAAAGGTAAAACAAGTTTGTAAGGCGAATGTAGCTGGAAATAGGAGGAAAGGAAATCCGAGGACGACTTGGCATGATCAAGTAGGTCAAATGTTTGAAAGCGGTCGGGTCAAGAATCAAAATAATTTTAATTTTAAAACCCTTATCCGCTCCCTAATTGTGCATAGGGCACTGCATCAATGTTATCTTAATCGTTAACACATGAAGGAAAGGTGATCAGCCCTCCGCTTCAGATAATATTGAATAAATATTAGAATGAAAAAAACACTTATATTTATTTGACCACCCTGGGAATCGAACCCGGGACCTCCAGAACGGTAGCCGAGCATGCTGACCATTACAATACGGAGGCGGACAAAATATATATGGGCGGATTATTATTAATATATGAGGAGATTCATGAATTTTGAAGAGGCGAAGAATGTTTGTAAAGACAAGAATGGTGTGGTGTTCTATTCTCTCTGCCAATCCCTGCGGAAGCGGCGTGATGGTTAGTTAGTTAGTCTTATACAATCATTGACATACTTTGTTTAAAAAAATCTGGAAAACTAAGCTTTGTTTAAACCCCCCAGTGCATAAAAATGGTCAAAGAGCTGAGAAATAAAATATTGGTATACAATAAAGCCTACAAAAATGAAAGTTTTTTATTTTTATTTATTATATGATGTACTTATTTTAAATAAAAACTTTTTGTATAAATAACATTATAAAATTATGATTAGATTGGCTTTGCTAAATACAAATGTTTTTAAAAAATAAACCATGAAAAATATTTATGTATTATAAAAACTAGAATAACACATTACCAATACCTTTTAGTATATATTTAATCATATCAACTGTTCCCAACTTATTTAGAATGCAAAACATTTTTCCTCAACAATAAATTTAAAAAATTTTCTTAGTGATTGTAGCACTGAAATTTAATTTTTATCATTTATCTTACTTAACAGATTTCTGCAGAACACAAGTCTGGATTTTTTTATTTTTTACATTTTTTTACATGGTCATATATGGAAAACAACACAAATGTCTTTTTCCACACGTTCCATTTCAAAGCATTTTTTTTCACTTATATTTTTAAAATGTCTAAATTTATATCATCAACATTATTAAAATATTTAGGAATCCAATTAAAAATTGATTCAGACTTTTGTTCACATTTTTTAGTGTGTTATTTTTTTGTAACATATTTACCATACAAAACCAGAATTAAGTTTACTGATATTCCACCAACAACAGTTCTGATAAATAAATTTATTTTACTTAAAGATATAAAACAAATATATTTAGATTCAATAATGCTATAATATAGGTCTTGATGAGTTATCAAAGATTTCAGAGACTTGGCTACTAGTGTACATAAGTAGGCCGGAGTATGTGGACCCCAACATTGGTGTGCGGGAGCTACAGTTTTGTTGCCCTCACGCTTCTGCTTCTTGTGGTACTTACATGATGCTGGCTATAATTATGTAGCTTTACATAAAGATACACGCATGACATTCAATGTGACTGTTTTCGTCCGCCTTTTTAGTGTAATGGTTAGCGCATTAAATTACCCTGACGAATACCTTGGCTTCAATTTTCAAAGGGGATCAAAACAAGTATAACTGATTTCTCTTTAATCACCCTGAAGTTCAAGAGTGATCATCTTGCCTTCACGTTGTTTATGTTTAAGAAGAGACCGCAACAATATGGTGCAGTACCCTATGCATCATTTGGTGCGGATAAGAGATCAAAGAAAAGTTTTTGCTACATGTACATAGTTGATATGGGTAGTTTACCTTGACCAAAGTCTTTTATAATATGTATTGAGTTTATGACGTTTATTTTTAGACCATACATTGATCAAACTGGAAAGTACTCTTTTAAAGTATGTAATAGATATTCTATGTAAAGGGTGGAAGATAATGATTTCTCAGTATTGTACCTAGTTTATGGTGCTTCAAATCAAATCTCGACTCTGGAACATTTGGTTGCCTCATCTGCCTTGTTACTTTTATCTACTTTTTCTTCCAATTTGACAGTTTAAGATATCATATTTGGCCCAATTTTTGTCAGTATGTATGTCGTTTGGTAATATTTTACAGCGGTCAGTTTTATTTGATTGTTGTAATGACTATTAACCTATTCATTATTTATTTACCAAGTCTATAGTTTGAGCCATTAATTAACATACATATACGGTTTAGAATTCACCATCCATGTCAAGAAGCCTCAATGGAATATATTGTTTTAAATCGTGTTTTTCATTTAAGTACTATGCACAACTGCCGTAGCAATAATCCCACTTACATCTTAAATGAAATATGCACATAGTCATTATTACAGCTTTTGATTTCTAACATATTCACAGATTTTCGAGCATGCTTGTCATTTACTATATTACGTTAATAGATCTACTGGTTTTTTGAGTCTTTAATATTTCCAGCTTTACTTTTTACTAAGTCTTTTTCTTCATTTTCATCATCTCCATAAAGATCTAAGTCTTTCCCGAGATAACACACCGCTCCATCCAACACCACTCCCACGAATGTGAACACTAAAACAAACAAAATAAAGTTATCTTATGACATTTCTTGGGGATTTTTATTTATTATAGAATAATAAAACGCAATAAATCATTGTAAGCGACATGTGGAGTCTGTCGATGAAACTCAGTCGCTGGTAAATTAAATAAGTGGAAAAAGCTCTTAAATTGGTGTTCTATTACTCCGTTGACCTCATTATATATTTCAAGAGTTTTATTTTAAAAAAAGATATCTGTTTCAGATCTGTCACAGAGCAGAAGACATTTGTACCTGAAGTTTCCCGTGTACTGATTTTCACCATCCAAAATGAAATACAGGAACATGAATCATCTATTCTAACATACTCTTTAATTTTGCCATTTTTAACATAAATTTTAATGTTACAAAATATATCTGTGATAATTTAAGTCCAATTAAATATTTGAATGACATTTTTTTTTTCACATATGAAAATAAATACATGCAAAAATTTCATAGAATGATACATTTCCATTAGTTTTATTATAGCCTAGCTAATGAGTTTTTTTTTAAATTTTAAAATGTATATTTTTTTCCTTTTTTCCTCACTATAAGATTAACCAAAAATTAAGTAATATTTTTTAATAACTTGATTAAACCAATGTGGGTTTTAATATTTTCCTATATTCAGTGTTGATAAAACAAATGGGTGTTTTATTAAAATTCAATTATGCTGTCAGTATAAAAGATAATTGTAAGTTCATATAACTATATAATAAAATCCATAGATGTCACTACAAGTCCTAATTTTAAAATTAAATGAATTTAATAGACAAATGAAACGTCTCATCTGTTCTCTTTTTGGACTAAATTTGTTTGAATGGTATCCATATGTATATATGAAGACTTTTAAAATGTATTCAATTTAATTCGTTGTTAACTTAATTAAGCACACTTACACAATGAATGAATAAAGGTATTTGTAATTCAATACATTTTGAAAATCACATCATTTGTGAATAAATAATGTTTTTACAAGGGTGACTTGTTGGCTAAGAGTCTCAATAATGCCTGTTTTACTTTTTATATCTATTTGTAGGAATATAACATCTATGATGAATACAGAGAGACATATTAAAAAAATAAAAATATGTACTCACAGAATGCAGCTACATTGATGTATATCCGGAAAGTATCCTTATTGTACATAAGGCAATTGGTTCTTTTCCCACATTGTTCTCCCCACTCGATGCAAGTGGAGTCTATAATAGCTCCGTATATAATGGGACCAGGAATCAGCGCACACAAGGATACCATCAGAAGCAACAAACCCTGAGCGAAGGATTTATCTCGGACCTCGACACTCCTGGAATACAAATTACTTGCTTTGTAAAAACATAGAGATGTGAGCCAGTAAGGCTTGTCACCAAAACTTATTGTGCATTCTAAACCTTTGACATTTTTTACTTTTATTATTATCATTAATTCCTACGGCGGATTACTTTTTAATAACATATGACTCCTTGAGAGACAATTAAAAAATCCTACATTTTTTTTGGTTATTTTTGTAAACTGTCGCTTTAAGTAACATGTCCAAAATAAATTAACAGTCGTCAAATCTAGCGAACGATGAGTCTAAGTGAAATCTGGAACTTTAAAAATTTAATCACCAATATCTCCTTGATCCCTCTCGCAGTGTGTACTATGACGCCATAATGTTGGAACCACATATTGGGCTAATGGAACCATGCATGGCAACATCCTGATTCAGATCCAAAATCAGTCCTAGCCATGTTCTATGGATGAGTGGAGTGACTAGCATGTTGACAAGTAGACACATCAAAACTGAGTTGTGCAGCCTCCACGGGTTTTTTATTGCCAACATTTGGTTTTGGCTAGTCAAATAATATATATCACTCCTCAAAAAACATTTTTGTGTAAAAACAAGTGATTAATTTTCTAAATATGTTTGTATCGGGAGCCGTTGCAGCGTCAAAACACTCTTAATGTTTTTATAGCGTTGTAACAATCGTCAATCTTGGGGAAATATAATTAAATTTATATATTTGACATCCGTTCTCCCACTGGATGTATATACCCATTTGTAATTCAAAAAACATTAAAAATGCAGAAGTTTTTTTTGTTTAAAACAGTCCTTCTTCATTGGCTTATTTTTTTTTCATTGGCATAATTGTTCTTTGAAGAAAAATATGTAAAAGTATAATTACCTGTAATTTACGAGAATATTTCCGATTTTGCCGGATGATCCTAAGATGTTGATTAACAGAGCTATCACAGAGAACATGTAATAACCGAATACACATCCGGTAGAACAAGACCCGGCATGGAGGGAGTTCCATTCAGAGATAGGAACTGAATAGTCTGGGCCTCCTAAACTACTGTTGCTAAGTCCAGTTGCATTCAAAAGATTGATTTGAGGATGGGAGGGAATACACGAACAGTTGGTGTAAACCTGTAAAACCACAACATTTTTTTTATAAAATATATTTTAATTAATATTTATATTAATTTTCAAAACATCAGCTGGTTGCTATTTAAAATCTATGGCGGTGTAAAGTATTATATGACAATATTTTTTTGTGACATACAAGTCGTCTGTTAAATTGTCAAGAATTCTTCTGATTATACGTATAAGCTGTGTGTGTGGGAAGAGCTAATAGTATCAGTAGCGTGATTGAGCTGTCAGCACATGGTGGAGAGGTCACAGTCAATTGTTCCACTAGATTTAGCCATTGTGATGAGATTACTCGGTCGTTGTGTGATCTGTTAAGTGGGACAGTATTTTAGCGATTGCACTATATTTACTTACTAGACGCTGGACTGTTGAGATAAGACAAAAACTTACTTGCGAGTGTGGCGACTGGGAAACACATCCCGCATGACAAGCTGAGAAGTATATCTGTCCACTGGGGCGGTGACACACCGGGTCGTACTTCACACTGTCGCACATACAGTCCGCGTTGCACGATGTCAAAAGCATAGATCTGGAAATATATGTATCTCATATTAAGTAAGAATGAAAGAACACGGGAAGTAACTAATAATGCACACTTTTATTATCCAAGAACAGACAATAAATACTGACTTACTCTATGACATCTTACCCTTGTTAAAATATAATATTTTAAGAAATGTCTAAACCAGAACCATCATCATGACTTTAACTCTAAACATTTGTTATTGGGATTGTTACTAGTACATTACTTACGTTGCCTTCAAAAAATTAACAATCAAGTTTGCCTCAACCTAGTGCAGTGCCCTATGTATGCCATTACATTGGGCACAGATAAGGGTCAGAAAAAAAATGAGTTGTGTTATTATTATTTTTCAGTTAATGTTGAACGAATAAATAAATGTTTTAATACTTATCCGGACCCATGTGGTTCATATGGCACCACACTGAATCGACACAGTGGTAACTTGATCTTTGATTTTATGAAAGCAGGGTGATCAGTTCTGCACTTTTTTGCAGATTTTTGGATTTAGGGGTAAAAAACATATTTGATGGGATACAGGTGATGTAAATAAAGGAGCTCAGGGCAAAGGACATTACAGCTATATGGGAAAGAAAATGGAGGAGAAAAGTGGATTCAAAAAGAAGAATAGCAGCGATAACTAGGGTTCTCGGAGTCTTATATCTGTACTGGGAAGGATACGAGTGGTATAATAATAGAGTATAGGGACCTTAAGATGCACAAAAATATTAGCTACCAACCTTCCAGTTTCAGAAATTTGTTGTTCTATAGAAGTTTGTGGACATCCGAGGAATATGTACGAGGCTTCTCCGATAAGATAAACTATACCCACAATGATATTCCAGAATAGCAGTTTTCTGGGTACCGGCTTCTTCCGAGAAATGTACCATCCGGAGAACAGGAATCCAGCTATCATTCCAATGAGGATAGCTGGACCTGCGATGATTGTGGATGTCACGGGTGGTCTACTGTACTGGACTTCTATGTACTTGGCCATGTACGTGAGGTACGCACTCGAACCGAGAATGTAAAATACTCCAGCAAGAATATTTGCCATTAATATTTTGTTTCCAATGAGTCTTTTTAATGCATTTGGTAATTCTGAAAAAAACATTATTAAAAATAATAACATTCGTGTATCTTGGGGGTACTAAAAGCAAATAATAAAATGATCTTCAAAAGAGTCTTAACCTAAATGTTAAATATTTTAAAAACATGTATGATATCATGGCAATATAAGAGGACGGAGAAGTTTAACAATATATTGATTGTAAAGTTTTATGTGAATTCTATAAAAAGTGCAGATAGGGACTAGAGCCAGGGATCAGAAATTAGGGTAGTGTTTAAATACCGGTAACACCCTACTGAATGTGATGCCCCCATCGATTCTACGGATAAGTTTGTCAGGCTGTGTGTAATTATTTGTTGGATGAAGAATTATTATCATCGGTTGTTTGTTTAACCTCTCAAGTACTAGGATATTAATGATATATTAAAACATCATTTGTTTAGTCAGTAAAACATTACTTAGCCAATAAATGATTTAATTATGTTGTATCATCGATAGACGGAGTTGGTCATCCCGACATTATCTGGAAATATTTGAGAAATAATCACCCTATCTGACCTGATATTTTATGGCCCCATGGTTAGAGTGGAATGCCCGGATAAGTTAGCAGAAATTCATATTGTATAAAAGACGTCAATAATTTACCTTTCATTGTCGGAAAAACGCTTCCATCAGCCTGTGTGAATGCTGCTCCCACATTGCTACTGTGTTCTATGACGGCCTCTTGAGGAACTTGCGCGATATCCAAAGCAAACGGATTCTTGGCTAACGGTACTTCATCTTTTAATGTACTCTCCGTAATGGTCGGGGTATACTTGGGATACTGCGGAATACCACCTTCAGGGTTGTTTTTTGGAGCTACGACTGGTTTTGGAAGTTCTTTTGGAAAAAGTCCAACGAGGAATGAGAATACGAACATGAGGAGACCGAGGATTATCCATCCCAGCCACCAAGCGCCCATCCATCTTGCATCATCCTTGGTAATAAGCGGTGTAAGAGATGGGTCTATGTATAAAGATAAACATAGAGGACCTAATACGAAGCCTACCGCTGGACCCAGTGTGCGGAGAGCACATGCATAACCTGAAAAAATATAATCGATTGATAAATAGCCCTTATTGTCTATAGATACATACGTATAAGACATGATCATTTTCATTAAATTTTGTCATTACGTTTCATATAACAATAACATACGTAACTGAACAAGTTTTGAAGAGAGTATTTTAAAGTATTGTTTTTACTAGTATGATCGTAATGTAGAACCATCATTGTACTGATTTTCAAACTAATGAAAAATAAAATTGCATACTATTCTTCTTTTCTTCTTTTTCTTTGCACATCCGTCATTATTCAAAGATCATGATAATTGGTTTAATCACTTTTAATGTAATCAGTCACCTTGTCGTGGTATTCGCAAGATAAACTCTAAACAGCAGACCGATCAAGATACAATCAAATATAATATTAATATTTTTAAAATCTCACCTAATAACATTGGCGTACTAGTTTTCTTTGTGTTGTCATCCATATAGGTATTTCCTAATGAGTAATACAGAGTGTTTCCGATGCCGAGAACGAATTGCGATATAAATACTAGAACTACCGGTAGAAGAGAAAATTCACTCAAAAAATCAGTTTCTTCGCAGCTCTCATTGCTTCGTGTTTTAGAGCACAATATTGTTTTCCCTCCCAAATGCTGGTTTGCCGATGCATTCTGGTATATGTCAGTATATTCTCTGGTAAGAGCCAAGGCATCCTTAAATTTAAAGGGAATTACAGTTCATCGCATTATTAAAATAACTGTATACTTCAAGATTTACAGATACAGTTGGTTTCATATTGTTTACCTTTGTACACAATAACAAGTATTAAATTGCAGAGTCATTATCAATATTTACAAGACTAAGAGAAGATTGCATTATAAAATAGAAATTATGTTTACATCATTTCTATTTCTAACTCATTAATTGAAAATTATAATTAAAAAGTACTTGTACTGGCACTGTTATAAAATTCTTTACTCATACCTGATCTATATTATATTCAATCTAAAATATCAGTGAATAAAACTAACATTTGATTAAAGTTTCCTCAATGTTAATGTTTAAAATATTATTAGTATAAACACTGCAGCTTATTTTAGACATATTAGCATCTATCACTTTTAGGTTAATATATTGAATTTGAAGGTCTATCAATGTGGTTTAAAGTGTCGACAAGTTGTTTGAATGATACAGCATAACCCAAAGAAATACAAATTTATATTAACACTTGAAGTAAATATTTGTATGTATGATACATTGTTTAATACATTTTAAATGGTATAAACATATCTCTAGTTATAAAGAAACTTACATCACCTGGTCCGTATATAAAGTGCGGCATGGCGAGAATAAAGCAGGAGAGGGAGCAGAATAGAACTCCCCACGCTATCCATCTTGGTCTATTTCTTTGTCCCCCAAAATATGATAGGAAGAGTGAAAGCAGAATTTGACTTATTTCATTTCCACTCAACATTATTCCTGGAATATGAATTTAAAAAAAAAAATCAATGATTCTCCATATACTTTCGAAGGTCTGAATCTGATCCAGAGTTTCATATTAGCTAAATTTTGTCAATGTTTAAATGGTTTTTACCATTGTATTATTTAAACTCCGTTTGTCTCCGAGGTGTAATGGTTAGCGTGTTTAGCTACAGTGCTGGAGGTCTTGGATTGGATTCTCAGGGGGGGTGAAAATAAATATAAGTGAGTTTACACATTAATATTTATTTAGTTTTACCCTGGACTGGTCCCTGAAGTACAAGAGTAATCGCCTTGCCTTCATGCAAGTAACGATTAAGAAAACACTGCAGCAATATGATGCACAGCCGTATGCATCATTGAGTGCGGATAAGAGTTAGAAGAAGATTATTTAAATTTACTTTCATATATGTTATCTACTGAAACAATTTATATTTTAATTATAAAACTAAAAAGACTTTTACCTGTCGTTTTACTAGGTATTTTGAATCTTCTTTCCATAGTGGTAAGTGAAACTACAAAGTATATGTAAGCCATTGCTTGTATTGTGCCGAGAAGTCCATAGATGATCATGAAACAGCGCGGAGTGGCAAATCTTTGAAGGAAAGACGGACGGATGTCCCAGAAACCACATGTTGTTGCCTTGTTCTGAAACCAAACAAAATTTCTCTTATACGCATACGTTATATGTAGCTAATTTTTTTTCCTCAATATAACACATTATTGTCGGGCGGTTTTTTTATTAACCCCCCCCCCTAATAAGTATGAGTTTTAGATCCAATAAATCGGTTATTTTTCAGAAATTTCATTTTAAATATTACACAATATTGATTTCAGAAATGGATCACTGAATACATGGAAATACATTTTTAAGTAAGATATAATCAATGATTTAAACATATTACAGATGCTACTGCACTTTGAAATACATTTTTACGCAGGACTTATCAGAGTTAAGAAGTCATGAATTCTCAATGTGATTAGTTTAACATAAACAGAGATAATTCCAATGAAGATTGTGAAAGAAAAAGATAAAGATTTAATACTTTATTCAGATAATCTAATAGAATTAGTAACAAATTCAAGTAGACATAAATGAAATTACTGTTTTATGATAATTTTTTTTACTTTTATTTGCAATATATTTTTCACATGTTTTCAATATTTTCAATCACCTATTGAAGTAATTGTTAGTAAGTTTTTTTTATATTATATTTATATACATATATATAAATGAGTGCATCTTTCGATGTCATGGCCACAATTTGAGGTCAAGCACTACTTGTATTAGTCACTTGACTCAATATGTCCAACAAGTAAAGTCAGATCTGGCTGAAATCCTAAAATGAGTGATAATTATTCCATGAGTGTGCATTATAAGTAATTTTATTAACTGCAAATACAAAATAGACAAAATATTTTCAAAGCCATTGCGTATTTTGTAAAGCTATTTATTAACAACAACAAAAATCTTGTCCTTAAAAAAGAAATAGAAAATTCCAAGTTCTCGATCTATTAAGAATATAATTCTCAGATCTTACTTGATTTGTTGGATGTGTGTACCACTATACTGTGTACTGTAATCAATGTACTGATCTTGACAAACTTTATCTGAGAGGTCAATTAGTTAACTAGTTTTACCATGTGCATATATGCTTTAATGTGGAAAGTAAGAAAATCAGTAAAACAGAATATAAAATCTACCATATACAATTTTTTTTAAATAAAAAGACAATGAAAACCAAAATTAAATGTTAAAACAGAGTTCAGAATATAAAAGAAGGAAAATTTCATAAAGAAATTCATACACAGGACACAGAAACTCATTGGACTAATGTCAATGACCTCCTACTGCAAATAGTAAAATGGTAAATTGATAAAATTATTGATTAATGAATCGATTGACTTATTTGACGATTGACTCAATTCACCAACTCAAGATGAAATCACTGTCATTCAATTAATGTATAATCCAATGCATAAACAAATTTCTTGTAGAAAGAAGTTTTAAGCTATAATATGTATACACCGTCCGCCTCCGTAGTGTAATGGTCAGCATGCTCGGCTACCGTTCTGGAGGTCCCGGGTTCGATTCCCAAGGGGGGTAAAATAAATATAAGTGATTTTTTCACTCTAATATTTATTCAATATTACACTGGACTGGTACCTGAAGTGGGGGGCTGATCACCTTTCCTTCATGTGTAATCGATCGAGATAACTCTGCGTTTATATGAAGCAGTGCCCTATGCACCATTGGGGTGCGGTAAGGGATTTATTATTATTATTATATGTATACATGTATATTTTAGGGACTAAGAAGTTGGTATATCTTCTAGTCTTTATTTGTAATGTGATATCACCAGCACTTGATTTCTTCTTCAGCTTTTGATGATGGAGGAAAGAAGTTGGACGATTAACAACATGATTTAGACACTGGATGCAATATAACCGCCTCACATAAAAAATTGGTAAAACTAATTTATTTTATTAATTATATATATACTTTTTTTTGTGGGCCTTTGTGTCCCATAAAAACTCTACTTTTTGCAATTATCCTTACCTACAACTACTTGTGTTCATATCACATGGTTTGTATAGACTGTGTATTATAAATAATATATGTTTTTATTATAAGCATTTCTATAGATAATTACATACATCCGTGGATGCAAAAACCATTTAAATTATTTTGACTACATGTCATGCTTCATAGTACATAATTTGTGACTGGCTGTGTACATATAGATGTATATGTAGTTAGAACTTGACTTTAACATATCAAGTGCTTCACAATAGATTATACCTATAGTGTATATAATTATCTGAATAAACATACACTTTTCAAATTATAATATGTGTTTAATTCAACAGGAAGAAGCATAAACATATGTATGTACTCGTGCGTACATCAATCATTTCAGTATCTGTTTATATGTGTACCTACTAACATTTTGACCAAGCTTTGCCTCATTTTGGATAGTTGTATAATTTTATGGAGACAATCAGACAAAAATTATTTTGAATTTCGGACAATTTAAGCTGTGATAATTTCTTTATTGGACTTTTTAATTATAAAAGAGGAAGGCCTTCAGACTAACAAAGGTAAATGTTTCGGGCCAACTAAAGTAAAGCCATTTTGGTAAGCAGAGATGGCTCTTTGGCATTTTGGACAACAACAGAATTAGTTCTTACAATACAGAAAAGATTGACTCCTCGGGTCAACAACAATATTTTTTTTGGATTATCAGCCATTCAGTATTGTGCAATACTTAAGTATTATTCTATGTTTTCTTTTTATTTTTATTTAGAATTCAGGTATTTTTTTTGTTATTTAATTGATTTATTGACTTTTGAGTATAAGATTACATCTTTTATTCTTCAATTTTTAAGCATTAGAGTTTTTGATTTTTCAACTTCACATTTTCGAGTTTATTTTTTTTTAGTGTTCACCGATATGTGAGCATTTACATTTTTTTAATGTCTTCGAATTATTTTTTTTATTTCTTTATTAAATAAGGGTTTTCGAATATTCATATCTTGGAATCATTATGAACTAAAAATGTGTGTGTTGACCTAGAAATTCAAGTTTCCTATACAATTTCACATCTCTAGGGTAATCCGTCTTTAAGATTTTTCTTTATTTCCTTCATTATTTTCTATTTCGAAATTCGCTATGCTAGGTTTTGAATTTCAATTTCAAAACTCTCATTAATTGACTCTTCGGTTCAACATTTCGTGAGTTACATGTGCCGGGTTCATCCGTTTTAAACAACTAGAAGTGGTTTTAAATATGTACTTAAAAACCTTTTTTGTTTTTAAATCAAAACTTTTAGAACCGCCTCACACATATATTTAAGATAAACTCTATTATTGGACATTTTTGTAACTATAGTATTGCGGCTGGTTGAGTAACTAGATAATTAATAACTGTGGAGAGAGGCACAGAATGCATTGTTACGTATGTGGGTCGAATGTCAAACAATAGATGTTGATATGGGAGATTGGCTGAATAAAGCAAACGATGTTAGTACTAACAACTCAGTACAAACAAATTTAATATTACGCTGAAAAATCATTTATATTAATTTTGAGAATCGAATCCGGGACCTCCAGCACGGTTGTCAAACGCGCAAACTATTACACTACGGAGGCGGATAAAATAACTACGTACATGTTTTTATTACGTAACATTATCTGGATTAAATAGTAGGCAACTTTGACTTTACTTCAAATTGGTAAAAAGGAAAAAAATCTGTATACCTTAGAGGGACTGTTTAAAAATACCATAGTTATTAAAAATAAATCCCCAGAAATATTGTCAAAGTGTAGATACGCACATGGTTAAATCGGTAACTTCTGTATGGATTCTAAGTCAGCCCTTTTTATTCGTTCAAAAATATCTCAAAATTTCTTGAATAACTCATTTTTTCGAATGTCATCATACGTGGTCTTGCAAATACCGACAGGTTTGATAGTAAAAGAAGTTTTATTTTTACGATGGCACGGTGGCGAATTGAACTTGGGACTTTCGTGGTTGTGCTATTCAAACAAATTAATAACAGGATATTGTAATAACCTCGAATTTGGCATTTAGTGCGTATGTTAAATGACAAATATTTGAATATTTTTCCCATTCCACATTATGGTGTTTACTTTTTTCCTCCATAACACTATTTAGGGCTATGAGATAGTATGTACTCGTATATATGAGTATGAGATGAATAATGTTCGATGTATAAGTATAGTTGTAATAGTATTAAGAAAATAGCCATTTTAACCGGTTTTCAGATATGTTCTGTCATTGGCCATGTTATATAACACGTACAATATCAGGCGACAACCTCGCCTTGCAAAAAAGTAGAACGCGATATTTTCCATATTTTAAAAATTTATTCCGGCATCTATGCAGATGAAAATGATCGTATCCTCAATTTAAAATTTCGACTGTTTAAGATTTTTTGAAAAAATATAACCATCCTATGTTTATATAAATATAAAACTAACACCGTATTAATTAAATATAGTGGATTTATGAACCTTGCTGGGAAAACTTAAACATTTAAATACATCTTTTTTGTATCAGACAATGAATTTCACCCTACGGTTGATATGTATATCAATGCATTTTGGGTATCTTAATTTAAGACAGGATTATCGATAGCCCGCAACTTAATTTTCTTTAAACCCAAGTGACATTCAACGTCATAAATTTTTTTGCTTAGAACACCGTTTTTGTATTGAAAAAATAAGTTTTTCTTCGAAATAAATATATGGTTTTGAAAAGAAAAGAGTTATTGAAAGGTAAAGAGTTGAAAAATAATTTTAATAAAATCAATGTTTATTTAAAAAAAAATCAATAAACATTCTACTCTCAGAGAAGGTACACCCTTAAAGCGGAGCATCTATCGGTTTTATGCGAAAGAAGATTCAAATCTGAGCATTCTAAGGCTATCTGAATAGTTATAATAAAATCGAAACAAAATTGGCAGATCTGTTTTTATCTCTGAATTATATATTGTATCATTATTAATCGAATAATTTTATTTGATGGTCAATATTATTTTATTCGCTAGTTTTATTGATTTAATTTTACTGTCGACAAAAGTACATATATCTGTTACACATATCAAAGGTCTTAGATAAATATTTTAAAGATAGTTACCTAACTATTTTATTTTCAGATACTGAGCCATCAGATATTAGACTAATGTTAATAAATAATAATTGCAAGCAGTCAATCTGACAATATACGTCAAGTAATCTCAAAATCTAATATAACTAGATAAAGTCATGATTCCAATGTACTTCCTTAATAACAAATCAACTACCGTAAATTCAATGACTTCAAAACTAAAATGATGCATTGTTGCACAGTAAGATTTTTCCAGAGGGTGATATTCAGGAAAACCTAAAAAGTAATCTAAAAACGCATAAAACACATTTTACTTATGTCAAATAAACACGGTTTTAAAATGTATTTGTTATTTTGTTAAGTTTGGCTATAAACCAATAGGCCTAGGGTATAAACCTTTGATTAAAAAATGATACGATTGTAGCCATAGCCCTTGGTTGCGAAATTTGGCATACTTTTAGAAATTTTTATTGAAATTTTGGAATGGTAAAGTTACAGAAATTAAAATTTTGCTTGTTATTTGTTGTCTTGTATATTTATTGTTTATCTATTTACTAAAATACGGGCAAATAAAACTCGTGTTTCTAATGTACATATTATGTGCGAAAATTAAAAAAAACGTCAACAAACTTACACTTCAATTCCAGAGGAATATTCAAAGTTTGCACATATTTATCATATGTAAAGACATCGTAAGTATACTGGAAGTAAAATACATATGTATGTAAAACAAAACTGAAAATTCAAACAAAATTTATAAAAACTTAACGAAACAAACATAACGAAGCTAATTATTTGGGTTATTTTATTTTGTGAATTTCTTCTTACGGCTTACCCAAATGGTGCATAGGATACTGCATCCTATAACTATTCTATACGGTGTTAACTCGATTATTGATTATTTAAAAGCAAGGTCATTCATTAAGAGTAAGTAAACAAAAAAATATTATTATTTATTTTATTATTAAGTTATTATTAATGAAATAAATAATTATAACTTTATTTTTTATTTTATTAATAATTATTAAGGTAAACACCGATCGGTTAATTATCGGGTACGGTATCGGGTCTTCTTCTTCTTCAAACCCTTATCCGCACCCCAATGGTGCATAGGACACTGCATCATGTATACGTAGTGTTATCTTGATCGTTAACACATGAAGGAAAGGTGATCAGCCCTCCGCTTCAGGTAGCAGTCCAGGGTTTTATTGAATACATATTAGAGTGAATAAAATAGGGTACCGAATCATAAATCGTCAATTATATGAAGGGAAATTCATTCACTTCAGGTTATTTGTCCTAGGAATGGAATATACTTGGTAAGATGACTCAGAGTGACGGATATTAATGCTTGATGGCAAAATAAATAATTGAAGAATGGTATGTAGGTATGAACAGGATAATAATTGCTAATGAAGCAACGGCTAGGAAACTAGGCGTTGCATAACAGAACTCGCCAAGCTTGTGATAAGAGGAATTTCCAATATTATTTTTGTGTTTACAGTCAATAAAAAAATACATACCAAAATAGTCAGGTAGGTATAGCGCATTGATTAGGTCATTTTGTATAAAAAAAAACCTATGACTGCGATAATAAAGAAGACAGATACTAATAAAAAAATATTTGTCTGGTTCTAGTAGGTATAAAATACTTATAAATTGGGCATTACAATCAAATATTCATATCATTCGATAATTTCCGATAAACAAAGATAATAAAAATAGTATTAAGAGGTAAAAACGCGAGACAATGCGATGAGTTAACAGATAAATATAAATGTATATGAGCGAACTCCCATATCATAAACAGTTATTTCAAAATAAAATAGGTTTAAAAATTCAACAAAGAAAAACAGTCACGTTACAACGATGCTCCCTGACATTAGAATTTGTAAAATTTGACACGTCTTAAAAACAGGTGTTACTCTTACTATCAAATATCTAATGATGTTAGCTTCATCGTTAATACGAGTTTATTAAGGCAAGTTCGTCAACCCTGAGCAATCCAGGTACCAGAATAGTAAAATTATATGTATTTATTACAGCTCGACATAGATGAAGAAGAATATGGAAGTCTGGGCATTTATGGTAAAATTATATATTTTTTTCACATCTCAACAAACACAAAGAAGAATATGAAAGTCTGGGCATTTACGGGGCTTACGACGGTCATAGGCTGGTTTAGTGATCACTTTACACACGTGTAACATTCACCAATATTATATTGTTGTTCATCTATGTTGAGATGTCAAAAAAAAGATCTTATCTTGAACATGACATATATTGTTCAATACTCCATAAATATTGACGGGGAGTACATCATGAGGGATTATTTTAATTTAGAACTAGCTGTAACCGACCACTCGTTGCAGTGACTCAGAATGGTAAAGAAAGAAAGGAGAAAGCACACATTTGAAATATGTTTAATTTCACAAGCTTGTCGGCATAAAATATTCTACCAGCTGTTAAGAAATGCGCTGTCCGCCATGAGGAATATTAGTAGTGTTGCGTGTGTTGCTGTTCAACAGATGGCGGTGCCATTAAAGAAAATAATGTGTCTCAAAAAAAGGCTGTGTTTACAGGTAAACACACCTGTCACAGGTTGAAAAAAAAACATTTGTCGCATATGAAAATACGCGCGTATTTAAATGCAACAATGGGAACAGATTTAAGGTCTTAAATAAATATTAACATATTAATTTTTGTAGACCAACATATTTTACGAGATAATCCATTAAAATTTCGAAATATTTGCATTAATTTAAAAAGAAAAATAATTTATTGCGTATTATCAAACATGTATAAGTATACATATAAAAAAATATTATCTATGAATTGAATATGTGTTTGTTTTAAGTATTGTATTTTAAATATGCACACCTTTTAATTCAAACAGATCCATCAGCTTCTAATGAACGTTATAATAATAATAATCATTTTAATAACCTTAGATAAGAAATGTATGATGTTAACTGATTTAATTAATCATTAATAGCACATCCAGAAAACTTTAAACTTTCTTTCCGTAAGAACGAATATTATATCGTTAATTTAAAGCCGGTGAAGATTATTGATTTTTTATGGGTTTAATATAAAACCAACGAATCAGCTATGCACTCAAATTTATTAAAAAAATCATCTTTTAATAATCTCATCGTTAAAGCATTGCAGATTAAAGGTATCGGTGTGAGATGACGAAATCAAAGGTGTTTTGAGTTAGACATCCATCTCAAAGGGTATAAAATGTTAAAAGAGATCCTTTTGATCCTAGTATTAAAATTTTTGAATGATTGAATCATATATTTTTTAATGAGATCAAAAAAAAAATGTTCAACTGCAATCACAACACAAATTCACACGACATTTGTATATGCATATAAGAAGATGATGAACTGCATATATTTTATTATCACAAACATGTTTATAATTTTAAAGTATTCGATAACATATGTACCCAAGATGATGATCTCCGAAATGTAGGTCAAAACGTTAACTTTCCAAAATAAAAACATATCGCCAACATAAATAAGGTTTAATTTATTATTTTACATCAATCATGTTAGTTTTTTTAAGTATTATTGGAAAATATGTACATTTTTACATGGAAATTAATAATTAGTTTAGTGGTCAATGTTTTCTTAGATAAATCTTTATATTAAACGAAAAAAAATTGTTAATATTTTTGAACATCTTAAATTATTTTGTTCTTTTGTAGCTATCTCAATCCAATAATCTATTATTTCTTTATAAAATTGCAACTGAAAATACTTTCCATACTACATAAAATATTGCATAAAATAATCAATTAACATACGATTGCATTTCAAATAAATTTTATCGTAATAATGATAAACTATAATATAATATGATAATTAATTAGATCGTCAATATTATTATAGAGTGGAAATAAACAACACAAAACGCCATTATTTACCATTTTTCCGAAATGCTGGAATCCGAAAGTTCAAAGACGAGAAAACAAAATATATCTCGATGACCGCAGGACACAGATCCAAAATTCACAGGAACGACTTCTAGCACTTGACCAACATTCTAACTATCGTAAATGTCCGTGTCCTCTCGGACAAAAGCCACGAACTGAGTACGAGATTATACCACAAAGGCACTTGTGACCGGGTTATTGAGTCGTGTGCCGATGTTCCTGAACGTGAGTCGAGATTAGGAGCTGGTTGTGCGAGCGTCCACGGCGCGCCAGGTCACCGTCATACTGGCCCGGGATCCGGTGTCTGCTGTCTGGTACTGAATGCGAACGCAGAACGACTAAACGCCAATCCGAGTATCCTCGTAATACGCGCTACTAACGTGCAATTAGCGAGTTTCTGCGTGATTATCTCGAATTTCTGTATTCATTCTTAATGATATATACCAGAGACGTACTTAGCGACTAAGTTTAATTTAAGGCCAAGTAATCAATAGCACGCAATTTAATTCTCTTTAAACCCAGGTAACATTTAACGTAAACAATTTTTTTCTCTCTTAAAACACTGTTTTTGTATTGAAAAAATAAGGTTTTATTCGTGATAAATATATGGTTTTGAAAAATAAAACCTTATTGAAAGGTAAGGAGTAAAATATATACATATGTTTATAAAAAAATACAATACATATTCTAAAAAAAAACGTGGAGGGTCGTGTGGCTTCTCATGTTGCCGGTCGATTACTGAATTCTACGTTTGATAGTGAAGCTTCAAATAAATGTACAAAAAAGCATTTTTGCTACATTGTCACATTCACCCCTCATAATGATAAATGTGAATGTCGAAACATTAATAATAAAATTATAGAACTATAAATAGAAGCCGATATAAGACTGTTAAAATAATACTACCATATTAAAAAAGAATGTGAATAATAATAGGAGCCTGACGTATAAGAATACTACATTAAAAGGAAAAAAAACGAACACATGCATGCATAAATATTTATAAATAAGTAATTATATCTACATATGTACAAATAATTAAAGGAAAACGTTTTGACGTTTTCCTTAAAATTGTTTAACAAGAAAATAAGAAAGCATAATTTCAGAAAATGCAAAAAAAGTAATAATGAAATATATTGGTGAATATTTATTTATTTACGGCCGAAGCATTTTTAAAGTATTATTATACTTTGATAATGCTTCGGACCTGTATTATTACAGTTAGAAGATAGTATCATACATACGAAATATAGCGATACATGCAGTAGTGTAGTGGCTGCCGTACTAGACGTCCCGATTTCGCTTCCTCCTCGCGTCAAAACTCAAAGATATTATCGGATAAATGAAGTTTAATGCTATGGAGTACAGGATCATCGTTTCTATAAATTACTCCCTACGTACCTATAAGTACCCTATGAAGTTACGGCTGCTGTTACAATATATCCGTGCTACATCCAACCCTGGGTTTCCCTACGGAATGAATAAATAAGTCTAATTTTAAATACCATAATGCATTTATATTCCAATGTCATGATATTAAGAATATCACCACGCATGATATTGAATCATTATGTTTATACCCATCTTTTCATTTTAAAATAAGTAGGTACACATCATATTTTATAATGGTATATAATAGTAGAATTTGCTATAAACTATTATATAAAGTTTTTGTGTCACCCATTTATCATTTATCTCAAGTAGTGTTCATATTAACTATCCTAGAAGTAATACAGTTAAAAGGTAATTTTAAAGGAATTTTCAGGCAGTCTTATGTGGCGTTTTCTTATGACATTATCTAAAAATCCTTTTACTACTTGCTTAAAATTTTATGAACAGTTTTTATTTTACACACTAAAATAAAATAAAACTTTATTAAAGATTTTCTTTGAAAAAATTATTCATATTATTAAATGTAATTAATTTTAAAATACCTACATATACGAGTATTACATGATTTGTTATAAAAAAAAACTATTAAGGCATTATTTAAAGTCATATTTTATTTTCTCACCAATTAAATAAAAAATATAAAAATATTTGAAGCGAACATTTTACGAAAATAACGCCTCATTTTGGTGACGTGTTTCAGAAACCACTTCATTACAATAAATATGTGATCATTTTTTATGTATTCAAATAAGCAAATATTTACGAAAAAAATATATTCTTGCACGTACATGTCCTGAATCAATACGTCATATATACCTACCAATAATCAAATAATGTTATAGAATTCAATTTAAAGCTATACTAATGTAAGCAAAAAGTATGAAGATTATTTCATAAAAGCTATTATAAATCATATTTCAAAACCTGTAGATATTTTTCCTTTTGAAAAATTAATAATACATTAATATAAACTCGATTACGGTCATGGGTTGATTATTATCGACTCGAAATTGACGACGTAGATTCCGTGACCCCCGATAGAAAAATAAATTTATAAAATATATATTTACAAATGGTCTGGGTATTAGTAATGTAATTTTCATATCTTTAATACCTTCTCACTATTTTACCTGAAGCAAATAATTGCTATTTATTTCAATTTCTTAAACTCCATTATGATGAAAAATTGTAGTTTTACTCTATATGAAAATGTTTAAACACGCGATACATATTTACAATAACAGATCGAAGATGAGAAATATATGTAACTGTATTAGATTTGTATTTTTTTGTTATGAAAGAAAATCTTATAAAACACTATTTAGGAATATGGCCATTGTAAAAGAATTTTCAACTTGTAGAACCTGAAAAACCTTCGAGAAGCTGGACATTTTCTAGGTCGTTGAGATGACACTGCCTATAACAGGATATCTCCCAGTGTATCGGGACGAAAGACAACCCATGATATTGAGAACATTGAAATGAAGAACTATATGTACATGTTTTTTTTTAAAACCATAATAATAACATATTTTAAAATAATTCAGATTATATGTATTGACTAAATGGTCTCTTTGAGAAAAGTGATTTACTTCACTTTTTTTTAAAGCTGATATAAAAATAAAAATCGCCATGGATCTTCCTCGAAAGACATCTAGAGGAAGACTAAAGAGAATTCATGGATACTACAGAAAGATAACATGATTCGAAGGCATGTCCATGATAGAAGGCCCTACACCCGAAGACGAGGAGAGCTGACCACAACAATCTATAAAGACGATAAGTTAGGATGAAGCCAGAAAGTAAAAGATTTTTTTTTAATTGACGATGTTTAAGATATTAGATATTATTAAAATAAGGGCGAGATTAATTTATATTTTAAAACAATACTTTTTTTAAATTAGAGTGACATCTCTTTGCTGGAATTAACGAAATATCCATTTACACAATTACCGAGTATAATTAGACCTTAATTTTCCTCAATTTTCCGCCAGGTGGTGTCATTGTGGTTTGTGTCTTAGCTTTTTTTTTATCAAACCTCTTATCATTTGTTATCTTTTATTTCTCAGTTACTATCGATTTTATCTCCTTTCCATTATATTTTTTCAGCATGGGTGTGTTTTTAATACATTCAAAAATAAATTATTCCAAGAATACACCTGTTCTACATTTTTCCCGTACGCATATATTCTTTTAATTGAAGTGTGTTTTTATTTTAATCATAAAATTAGTTTTAGTTTTTGTAGTGGAAATAAAAGCGGATTGTCTCGTTTGTAATGTGATATGTAGTTGAAATGCAGAATAGCCAAAAGTGTGTCACTGCGTTAGAGCAGAATGTACTGCATTTGACTGTTTAGAAGAAAATAAATAAAAATAAAGCAACAGACATGATCAGGCCAACTTCTTTGCTAAGGTCTGATTCAGACCACGCAGCACAGTTCAGTGTTCCGGCTGTCAGCATTCAAAAAGGTAAGATTTAAATTTCTTGTAATAAAACGAAAAAAGTTTAAGCGCATCATATACTAGGTAAAGTGACTAGTATTTGTATATGCTCAAAACATTTATTTATTAAATTTTAAAGTGAAATATTGCGTTATAAAGGTACGAACTCTATATATTACATACAGGGTGATTTTAATTCATATTGTAATATAAATGTTAAATAATAACAATAAGATCGTGACTTATTTTGGAAAAAAATCAATTGTATGATTTTAGTGTTGTAAATAAAATAAAAAAAACAACAAAATGGCTTATTAAAATTACAATAAAACATTTTTTTGCTTGTGTCCTCTATATCTCTGTACCTCAGTGACCAAAAGAACATTTTACTGGGGTTAAGTGACATTGATACATTTTATTTATGGTTTAAGGGGAAATAATTTTTAAAAGACGCTGAATATCTGTGAAAAGTTTTTTTTCATATACGATTTCGACGTTAGATTAATTTAAGGACTAATTTTAATTTCGATAAACCTGATGGGAATTCGTATTGATTAGTGGAATACCTTGGTGCCGTTATCGTACGTGGCTACAGATAAAAATATCGAATAAGTATGATTAATAAAATGTTTAAAGTACTTAAATTTATGATTCAACGTAAAAATCATTCGCATTTTTCAAATAATGTTCTCTTACATCAACAGGAAATGAAAAAGAATTAATGAATATACACATATATCTTTACATAGGTATATATATATATATATATATATATATATATATATATATATATATATATATATATATATATATATATATATATATATATATATATATATATATATATATATATATATATATGTATCACAGCCTTTATACATTCAAAATGTACATAGATATATTACAATTGAGTCAAACATGTTTTAAAAGAATTATCATCAGTGTCAAAAAGGTGAAAGATAATTAACAAAGCCCTCAAAAGACGGCTACTCAAAAAGATTATTAGCTTCTGTTAAGATATTTTTTATTGTTTTACCCTATATTATATTTTTTTCGTATGACCATTAAACAATATGTAATGATACCACTTCAGGTACAATCGACTGTGGGATCACTGCCCTTCCATGTTGCCTGCCCGCTTGGTTCCATCAGTTCGCCACTCCGAGAATCTTTTTGTTTGCTCTTGTCATTCTTGGAATATGCCAGGGATCAGCTCAGGCGTACTTTGCTGCCACAGTACCTTATGTAAAGGAAATCTTCGACTTCCCGCCAGTCGTGATAGGTAAAATATCGATTTGGGCAAATATTATTATTAACTAATACTAAACGTGAGTGTGCTGATGGTGTAAAGAAACTGTAGTGTGTCCAGATGCCACTCTTAAGTAAAAAAAAAATGTCGACATTTTATGGACAAGTACCGTGGCGTAGTTGGGTAGACACTCGCGGGTTTGATTCCTACCAATTGTAAAATAAATTCAAGAAATATTTATTTTCATTTGGTAGATCATGTTTGATTAGTTTATTTTATATAATTACAAGACGTAAACTCCAATAGTGATTGTTATACGAGTATTACGGCTAGATGCATTTGATATTTGTTGTATGCAACGCGAACCTTTTTGTTTCAATCTTAAAGCAATTCTCTAAAGAATGTAAATTCATTGAATTTAAATTGTCAATGAAGGTCAAGGATTTCAATCAATAAACTTTTTGTGCATGAACAAAAACCGACTTTTATCCTGTAACAGATTATTATTGAATATTTTTATTTAATACAGAATGGCTATTGGTGTCACATGATCTATTCCTTGGAATATTTGGACTGATGGTGGCTCACTTTGGTTTGAAGATACATAGAGCTGCTTGGTTAGGAGGATTGGCTTGTCTTCAAGGAGCAACTTGCTTTCTAGTCATCATTCCATACCTCGATCATGCTGCTCAATATCCGGTAGTCATTAATTCAGGTAATGAAACGGAGTTATTTTTATATCAATATCGCTGTTCACCGCAACCGGCGTCATATTATTTTTATTTTTTGCAGGGCCTAATATGTGCAAAGAAGAAAAGCCCTACATTTCATCAAACTTGGAAATTTCTTTTGATGA
Organism: Brachycentrus maculatus; assembly: GCF_059751285.1. Lineage (NCBI taxonomy): Eukaryota > Metazoa > Arthropoda > Insecta > Trichoptera > Brachycentridae > Brachycentrus > Brachycentrus maculatus. The sequence goes on along the minus strand of NW_028280760.1, from coordinate 346,413 downwards.
TAATGGAAATGCGATAATAGCACTTGTTGTTCTTTTTATAATTCAACTTTTAAATGGGTTAGCCAATGCTTCCTTTTATTCACATGGCTTCTCATACCTTGACGACAATGTTAAAAAGAAAAATAGTCCGGTATATTTAGGTAATTATCCATTTTTTACACATACAAATTTGAGTTGTTTTTAAAAATCATTACGTTCAATGATGATAAATCTTTTTGCCTTTTCAGCTATTCTTATAGCCGTCAGAATGTCATCTATCCAGTTCGGCTCCTTCATGGCGTGGTCGCTTCTTTCTGGAGGAAAAGCTTGGTGGGTAGGATACCCTGTCATTGGATTTCTGCTCATAGTATTCGGAACTATAGTAGCGACGTTTCCTAGGAATCTGCTCAGCACTGTAATGGAACAAACTGTAGCAACAATTTTAGAGACAGTCAGGAGGAGCCCTTCACAGAGCCTCGATGACATAGATACTGTAGATGATGTTACCCCAACTCCTAAAACAGGTAAGCGCTAACTCATAAGTAAGATAAAACACAGTACTTGTCTATTTTTTACAAAAATGTTAGTAATATTAGTATTTAACCACTCACCGGTGAGTGGTTATATACTTATATTACTAACATTTTTGTAAAATAATAAATGAGTGAAAATGACTAACCACACAGTAAATAATATTGAGAACAAAACACAGTAATTTATATTCTCGTAATAATGTTGACTTTACTTTCTATCTTCAGGACTCTTCGCATCTCTAAGACGAGTGTTTACCAACAAAATCTTAATCGCCAATACGCTTTCATCGGTGTTTATGTACATGGCAATAGATAACTTCGCATCCTACGAAGCTAAATACATGGAAGCGGAATTCTATATTCCAGATGTAGGAGAAGGATTCAGCGATCCGTGGACATCCAGATTAGTGAGAAATATTTTGAGGCTTCCCGCAATCGCTCTTTGCGTTTTGCTATCTGGTCTGGCCATTGCTAAGTTTAAGCCCAGGACAGCTCGGTTAGCCAGTTGGAATGTTTTTGCCTCGCTGATCGTCGCTTCTATTTTTATATCATTCGCATTTGTAGGTTGCGAAAAGGGTAAACTAGTTGAAGAATACAGAAATCAATTGTCAACTCCAATGTGCAGTCGAACTTGTAATTGTGCAGCAACGAGTACAAAATTTGAACCCGTCTGCACTCAAGACGGAAGAAAAACATACTATTCGCCATGCCACGCTGGCTGTAATAAAATACAGTATATTAATAATCTAAGGTTAGTTTCTTCATTCATATAAGTTCGCGACGATTGTAATAAGATTGTGAATTGAAACTGAAATCTGGGCGAAGCGTTCAGAATGATTCATTATTATTCGTTTTCATTTTAGATATTACAGTAACTGTACATGTAGTACATATAAACCAAGAAATGACAATTTGCCACCACTGGCTACTGAAGGAGCGTGTGACAATGAAAAATGTGCATTACATTGGCGATTGTTTCAAGGTTTTAGTGTCTTCTCTGCTGCTTTGCTCGGTACGAACTTTAAGAGACAATTTTTGAAGCTTGTAAAATATCCAACGTACATTTGCGATTTATTTTATTTCCAATATTTTGTTTCAGCAACTGGTTATGTGGGTAATCTTCTTATAACCCTGAGAGCCGTTCTGCCTTCGGACAAGTCAATGGCTATAGCTTTTGAACTGTGCTTCGCAGGAATACTGGTTCACATACCGGGAAAATTTGTCTACGATTTAATTTCTGGTAATTGCTTATTTTTTGAAAACTATAAACATTTTATTGAATTTTTATTAATTGCAGTATTAATTGATTTGGTAATTTTTCAGATAAAACGTGCAAATATTTATCCTACGACTCCAAAACGTGCAGTCTTCACGGAGACAAATTCGGTGAAATTTTAACACTCCTCACTGCTTCTCTGTTATTAGTTTCTGTAATTTTGGACTGTTTAGTGGCGTTCTTTGCAAGAAATCTGCAGATATTCGATGATGACGATAACGATTACGGGAATCGGCGAACTGAACCGGTAACTCGGCAACCGTCGGGTAGATTTTCAACTTTGCAATCGATTCCAGAGCCTTCGTCCCTCGAAATAAGAAGGCCTCCAAGACCTAGAAGTTCTCTGAGGTATAGTTCTGCCGAAGTTGAACCTCTCAACTCGGTCAGTGACCAGGAGATGGACGAGAGACCGGCGATGAGGAGATCCTTAAGTCCCCAAGGTTCTGATGGACGACCTTTAAATACAGCAAATGCTCAAAGAAACGTAATAGAGGAATTTAAACAAAGAAAATCTACTAGAATATAATATTTTGACAATGATTTAATATGAGTTATTTTACCGACGTTACATTACGTTCTTAATATTTTATATAAGGGTATTATTATGTTATAAGGAAATGAAATAATAGTTAGTTTCGTAATTAATTTGAAAATAAAAAGAGTGATTCATGTACAATTATTTATTTTTTATCATTTTTTTTCTCGACTTGCAATATCTTGTGTACTTGTATTATTAAGTTGTTCTTTTTGTTCTTCAGTTACATTGTTCGTGTCTACTTCCTTAACTGCGACATTCTTTTCCTCTAATTCTATCTTGTCGTCAAATATATTCATATCTTTAACATTTATCCAAATCAAGAGGTCGAAGATAGTACCGAACAGGAAGAATATTGCGGCGGTGTAGTTTAACCTTTGTCTGAGGAGAGTGGCATTGTACATCCAACAATTTCCTTTGTTGTTACATGTCTTTCCCCAAACTAAACAAGTGGAGTCTGTTGACAAAAAAGAGTACATATTTGAAATATTGAATCAATTATGTATGTATGTTAGGTAATAATACTTTTTTTGTCTGAAAAATTAAGTTTTTTTTAGATGCATGCAAGTTTAGGCATTTACAAAGCTTACGACTTATAATAAATAATAACAGTAGTAGAAGATAGGGGAATATTTCCATTGTAAAGATCAATATGTATTTGTAAAATTTACCCATTATGTATCCGAAAAATATCGGGGCTGGAACCAGCGCAAACAAACTAATAGCACTCATTCCAATTCCAAGAGAAACTGTTTTGTCTCGTTCTTCCACACATCTAGAAAAAAACGAGGTAAAATAATTTTAAATTTTTGTAATTTTTTTATTATTCAATTTATGGACACATTGGTATTTTACCTGACTGATAGTAAGAAATTTGTGACTCTGCCCATTGCTCCAAACAGTTTGAGAATACACACAATCACCAAGAAGAGATAGAAGTGATATTGACAGTCAACCACACATGGTCCAGAGGTGGCTGATCCTCCATACTTTGACCCTCCTTCGAACATCTCCAGTTCAGTATTATTATTACTTATACAAGAGCAGTTTGTATAGATCTGAAATAGTTCGTAATATTGAATTAAATGGTCCATTCATTAGCGAGATTCGTCCAGGATGCAATATTGAGTATAATATCTAACGCTTTTATCAAATCAAGAAATCATTTGTGCCTTACCAACTTCCCGTTTTCTAAACTTTGCTGGTTCTTACATCCAGCATTACAGGCAGATATGTAAGTTTCTTGACTCCCCACAGAGCACACTGGAGAGAACTTCACGTAATCACACTTGCAGTCAGCATTACACGACATGTTGGCGATAGGTCTTAAACAAGTGAGATAATTTACGAAAAATGTAATAATAAAAAACAAAACTTATAAGTGATATCTGGGCAAAGGCATTTGAAATTCGCAACAGAAATCAAATTCCTTTCTACGAATTCCTCTTATTCTGATCCAAGACAATGAGTCAAAACAAAGTAAAAAAATAAACAAAACATGTTAAATAAAAAAGTTAGAATGTAGTTTTATTGTATCTTTCAAAGTTGTCACGTGAGGTGTAGAGCTTTGAAGTGTGATACTGAATAGTAACTTGAGAATCAGAAATTTCGAATAACTTCAGTCAAAATGTCGTCCAGATATTCAGTTAGAAGGTATTAGAATACAGCATTCTCACTCATCGTTAACTTTGTATAAAAACTACTTCGTGACTACCGGTTTCGAAATAATCATTCCATCAACAGGTCAAATGAAGATTAAAATGAAACTGTTACTGTGACATTTATACAAAAATAAAATGTGAAAGTGTTATATTACCATACCACAAAGTTAATAATGCTTTTAATATATAAAATACATTAGAATACAGTATTCTAGAGGTAATAATGCAGTTATTGATTGAAATCATTGCTGTGAATTCCATTGATATTAATATAAATCATTTGGAAGGTACATTTATCTATTAGGTCCGGTGCAGATCAGGTAAATCTTGAGGGATATTTATCGTGAAAGATTTGATTACAATAAAATGTATTAAAACTGAATATGCAGTCGATGCTAGCAGTTAACGATGCGTGAAAAGAATACTTACTCGCCATTTCTAAACATGGGCATCCCTTCATCCACCGCCGAGCAGCCGAGGAAAGAGTAACCGATGATTCCCAGGAGAGTAATGATGCCGATAATAGTGTTCCAGCAGGCCATGTACTTGGCTCTCGGCTTGAATCTCTGCAGGATGACCCCGGAGATCAGGACTCCGAGGGCTGAGAAGACCAAGCCGACAGTGCCAGTGACCAAGCTGGACACGGAAGCCGACTGGCGGTACTGGGTCTCGATGTATTTGGGGAGAAAGATCCAGTATGGAGTGTAGCCAAACACGTATGCGATGGAAGCGAGTTGGTTGTAATTATATATTGGGTTTGTCATCAGTCTTTTTATGGTTTTCATCATATCTAAAAAACATAGTAATTATACTTTGAAATAATAATTATAAACAACTTAGCATAAGAAGAAATGCACATAGTTTTAACTATCTTAAATTTTAATTTAGAATTAGCTTCACATACGGTGTTTGAAAATGCATCGAAACACGTGTCAAAAAGATTTGAAGAAATAGTAACATTTACTAAGTAAAACGTAGACTGGAATATTGAAATTTTCCTTCTAAATTGAGGGTTATGCAGGATTTATTTAACGAAATTTATGTGTGGTAAATATTGTTAGATAAAACAAAAATTATATTAATTACAAAATTAAATCTGTCCTTATATTGATTACATTGTAAATATTATTGTTATCTTGAAATATTTTGAATATGTTCAAATCATTGTTCTCAAATCTAATTATTTCCTGTCCATATAGGAGTTATTTATATATTTATATCTTATGTATAAATAAGTGATCACTTTACACAAACTTAAACCAGTCTGTGACTGGTCTAGAGCCAGGCTTTCTAAGTAAGTCGTAAGTCAGGATAGATAATTATTATGGAGCCAATAATTAAAAACTTTTCATAATTTCAAAAAACGTAATTTTTCGTTTTTATTTTTATTTTTGTTTCTTGAAGGACACAACATTTTAATTATGGCAATAAAAAAATACGTTCATGTTGTGATTTTTACCATATTTGCGGATCAAAGCTGATTTTGAATACCTATCTCTTCATCAAAATGCAATACAGTTTACGTAGTCAATGCAGCATAATTAGGAAAAATAATAAGGCATAGAGAAGTACAATATTAAGCTTTAAAAAGATGAAATACTTGTATTATACCACTTACTGAGTTTTTTTACAACTTAATTTTACTTTTTACCAGTAGATGCAAATATTTTTTAGTTTTCGGAACTAGTCGCGTGCATTGGAAATAAAACTCAAGTGAAGTGGTTTAATACAAGTGTTATTTTTTTTAATCAGCATGTCATTTCACACAGTTAATCCGAATCAATAAATAACGCAATATAAAATAAAACAACTTTGTTTTTAACCACTTTTTTATTTGTAAATTTTTTCTCCAACCGGTTTCGACAAGAACCTGACAAGGTTAAACCCTGATGATGACAATCATCAGGGTTTAACCAATTGATGACAAGGTTCTTGTCAAAACCGGTTGGAGAAAAAATGTAACGATAAAAAAGTGGTTACAAACAACGCTGTTTTATTTTATAAACTTTATAAAATGTGCCACAAATGACCTGCGAAAAACATACAAGAAAAAATACAATATTACTACTACTACTACTACTACTACTACCATCACGCCGTTTCCCCCCAGGGGTAGGCAGAGAGGATCGAACGCCACACTCTTCTGTCCTGACACACACTCCTCGCCTCCTTCACATCCATACATCTAGACATACATGCCCTCCGATTACACAGACTTTTGACACCGTCAGATCTTAGGTTCTGATTGATCTGATCGTGCCAAGTCTTTTTCGGTCGATATTTAACAATATAATGTTGTTATAAAAAGCGGAATAATTACCATTGAAGGAAGGTTTAACGAACACCTCAGCCTGAACGTCTTTGCTCTTCTGCCTGAGCAGCTGCTTGCGCGCGGCGGCCCTCGGCAGCTCCCGGGGCAGGGCCAGCAGCAGCGTGGCGAACAGCAGCAGCAGGCCGCCCAGCAGCAGCCAGCCCGCCCACCACGCGCCCAGCCAGCGCGGGTCCGAGTTGTCGATGGTCGGCGTCAGCTCCGGCGCTATGTACAGCTTCAGGAACACGGACACCATGGAGTAGCCCAGCGTCGGACCCATCGTGCGGATGAAGTATGTGAAACCTGAAATTTAACACAATTAATACACGGAAGAGAATTCATAATATTTCGTAATGATCTTCATTATTTTTATCACATCTGGACATAGATGAAGAAGAATATGGAAGTCTTGCATTTACGAGGCCTACGACCGTCATACCTATACAAATTAATATCAATTAAGATAAAAATTTCACCACATTTTGAGTGTGTCCAAATATTTGTTCACAAATCTAGGTAATCTCCACTTGTTTTTACTTTTTTGACATCTCAACATAGATGAAGAAGAATATGAAAATTTGGCTACTTACAGAGCTTATGATCTGTCATCGGCTGGTTTCATCGTATCATCACTTTACACACGTGCAATATTCACCATTATATCCATGATTGATAACCACACTACTCAAATTGTTGGTACTCCTACATATGTATAGCATTAATCTCACGACTCTGTACATATGAGTTCACAAGAACCATCTATGTTGGATTGGGAAAGCTTTTGATTTAGTAGAGATCCTACTAAAAGATCTAAACCCCGAATTCATATGTACAGTGTCAAGAAATTAATGGTATAATAAGGAGTACCAACAATTTGAGTAGTGTGGTTGTCAATCGTGGGTAGAATAGTGAATGTTGCACGTGTGTAAAGTGATCACTTAACCAGCTAATGACAGTTCATATAAGCCTTGTAAATACCCAGACTTCCATATTCTTCTTCATCTATGTTGAGATTGAGGAAGAGGAATTGTTCTTCTTAATCCATGTTCCCTGCCTATATGCCTATATGGCTTTGTCTTCTTCTTCTCAAGTCAGCCCAGTATTCCGGATTTCATAGTAGGTACAGTCGATGAATGGTCGTCAGAGGTCTTCCGGGATGCTGAAATTCTCGGAGTTGGAAGAAGAACTCAATTCTCTCTGGTGGCATTCCCAGGACGTATGCCAACCATGCTTATTAATATTTATAATTTGCCTATTAATATTTTTTAAAACCCTTATCCGCACCCTAATGGTGTATAGGGCACTGCATTATATAAACGCAGTGTTATCTTAATCGTTAACACATGAAGGAAGGGTGATCAGCCCTCCGCTTCAGGTACCAGTCCAGAGTAATATTGAATAATTATTAGAGTGAAAAACACACTAATATTTATTTGACCCCCCCTGGGAATCGAACCCGGGACCTCCAGAACGGTAGCTGAGCGTGCTGACCATTACACTACGGAGGCGGAAAAAAATATTAGCCTGTTAATATTTATAATTTGGGATTTTGAGCTATGGTCTTTTGATGTAAGTATTAAAATACATTTGTATTAAAAATATTGAAGGATGCGTAATTTCCCAAGATATTTCCTTAGATGCGAGGTGTGACTGTAAATCTTTACCCCATATCAAACATTAAAAAAACGGAGGAGGCAGTGAAATTATGTGCTCGACTATACCATATGTAATACATCATGCATCTTGAATACACAGTAAATACATGAGAAACATATTATATTGTGATTATATTGTGATAGTATTGTTTAAATAGCTTATAACATTATGTCAATCATTCGTAAACAGTAAACCACAGCTTCTTGTGTTTGACTTACCCATATCAAATATTTAATGAGTACGTATTATAAATTGTCGGACTCAGTACAAACATGCTCCGCCATTTTTTAACATACTATATAGTTTAAATGGTGGTATTCTTCCTGTAATGTGTTGATAAAATCATTACTATCTAGATGGACAGAATCCTAACTGTCCATCAAACCTCCTCCCTTAGTTTTTCCCTCTACCTCCTTCCCTAAACTCTCTTTTTCCTTAGAATCGTCAATTTGTAATTTATGTTTTTTTTAAATAATCAAGTACTATCTACCCTCTGATTGCAAAGAGTTATATATGGTATCAAATGTTTTAACCAATATCACTGGTCTGTTTTTGGTTGGATGGAAGATATTGCTTTTTGGCAATAAAGCTGCCAATGTACTTATTTATTTTCTGTACATGAAGTTTAAATAAATAAATAAAAGCATAGTTACGCGGAAAATATGGTTTGGAGAAAAAAAACAATAGTACCAACTTATGATAACGGGAGACTTTGATTTCTTGATGTTGTCATCCATGTAGGAGTACCCCAGGCTGTAGTACAGGGTGCCCCCGATGCCGGACACGAGTTGGGCCACGAACCATATGGCCAAAGGGGCCATGTCCACTTCTCCTAGCTCACATTCCGCATTCGCTGTAACCGCAAGGTAAGCTTTGATTACATGCTCGTCAAATAAACTTATTTGATCATTCTTGATACGAGATAGGGACCAGCGGGTGAAGGAACGGGTATTTGTATAGTTACGCAAATATTTATTCAAACATGATAAAAATCATGTTAAAAGAAATAATTCGCAAAATCATTCCGGCTCTCTGGCAACCTGTAAGAAATAAGAGATCAACAGAGAGTACACACTTCAGTAAATGTATTCTCAACACCGTTTTCTCCAATATGAGGTCTTAAAAATTAACAATAAATAACAATAATTAGTCGATTATACAATAATTAAAGAAAACACTTCGTTTTTTACCACTTGAGTTTAATTATAGACTACATGTTTCAGAAGCTAAACTTCCATCATTCAGGTCTGTATAATAACTAAAATATAAAATATAAAATTGTTCTATAAATAAGGATAGGGGGAAAGTAAGGGGAAGGGGTTAGTCAAGGAACGGAGTTTGAAAACAAAGGAAAAATTGAAAGCAATGGCGAAGAATTTTGAAACAATATATTATTTAATAAATTATTATTAGAATTCAGGTTTTTTTGTATTTCTAAATTTTCAAGATAATTCATAATTTGGCCTTTATATGGAACAAGGTGTAATAATTTTAATTTATGGGAGTGAAATGAGTGATTAGTATCTATTATATGATTTGCAAATTCCGAAAAATAGTTACTAACAAGACCGCTTTGATGTTCTTTAATTCTAATCTAGTCAAACATGTAGTCTATAATTAAACTCAAGTGGTAAAAAACGAAGTGTTTTCTTTAATTATTGTAACATGTCTTACCACAAAGTTAATGCCGAAACAATAAATAAAATAGTCGATTATAATTAATTATTAATAATTTTAATTAATTTCATTAAAATTATTAATAATTTTTATTTATTTATATCTTTATTCCAAACCTTGAGGTGACGTGTGCAAGCACTCAAATCTATATTGTATATACATTATATAATGTAAAATACAATGAAAAAACAATAATAATAAGGACATAACGTAAATTATTAAAATAAATAAAAGTATACTAAAAATAAAATGATTTTGTCCACCGGGTGTACATCGGGACTACATCCATCTTGCTGCGGGTCTAATAGTCTCGATGGTTTTATCTTGGGAATCAACATTAATTCTTTAAATAATTCGTGGAATTTTTAAACATTTGGGCACCGAAAATAATATATGGATCGCATAAATGTCCACCAAAGATTTCTCGACAAACATATAATCAATCAGCACTAGGTCACGTTGTCTCATTTACTATAGTGGACTGTTTGCATGAGGATATAGATTTGATTCCCAATGAAATTTGCGGAATAGAATTTTTCGGTAAAAAAAATAGTAAGATTTTTGACGAATTTTAAGGATCCGAATAACTCACAAAGACTCTATTTTTAGATGCTTGTCTGCATGAAGGATAAAAAGGATAGGGAAGGCAACTGAAAAATATACCATAAAAACCCAGACTAATCGAAAGTCACTTTGCAATTGGCGGTAATCAAACCCGCGTTGCCAGTTTCCCAATCCAGCGGCTACCTATCCACACCACGGCGCCTGTCGTATGTAAATATTATTATCTTACAAAATAAAATTTATAAAATGACTATTTATTTTATCTTATTATAGCTCAATCATAACGTCGACCTCATTATAAAGTTATACAAATAATAATTATGCAACAAAGTTATTTTGTATAGTATAAAATTGAAAATCAAAAAGTCCTTTAAATACTTTATGGAAGATTTGGTATTTACAGGGCTTACGACCTATCATAGGCTGGATAAGTAATCACATTACACACTTGCAATATTCACCATTCTACCCATGATTGACAACCACACTACTCAAATATTAGATATATTGATCAATCTCATGATACAGCACATATGATTTCACAAGAACCGTTTAAGTTGGATTGAGAAAAGCTTTTATTTAGTAGAGACTCTTTAATTTGTATGAATGATCCAAACCCTGTATTATTTTTGTATTCTGGGAAAACACTAAAACAATGATTGAAATTTTTTTTATGTAGCTTATAATTTGACGAATTATTTTTATTGACACTATTTTTAGTGCGTCCACATACTTGTTCACAAATCTGGGTTTTCTCCACTATGTAGATGAACATGAATATGGAAGTTTGGGTATTTACAGAGCTTTAAATACCTGGAAATACTCAATCTTACATATTCTTCTCATCTAGATTGATGTCAAATGTAAAAATAATTCCTAAGTGGAGAAAACCCAGATCGGTGAACAAATATTTGAACACACTCAAAATGTTGTGAATTTCAAATATTTATTTGAAAAATGACATATTTTTTACAGTTTTTATAAGAAGGCCCTAAATATATTAAAGTATAGGAATGTGCGACATTTTATAAACTTGAAATATATTTTTAAATACTAATAATCTTCTTCTTCCTGTGCCGTGTCAGGTCTCCCCGACGTTGGCAATCACTCTGGCGAAAGCTTCTTTATCTTGCGCAACCAGGAACAGCTCCCCCACATGACTCATCCCAATCCAGTCCCTTATATTACGCAGCCAAGATGTTTGCCTTCTGACAGGACAACGCTGCCCCTCAATTTTCCCCCTCAGTATTGTGTGAAGCAATATTAATACTAATATTAAAAACGGATTTTTTTCTTACCTAATGAATTACATAGATGTCTAGTTTTGAGCAGCTCAGTCATGTTTTTGGTCATATTGACTTGGTAGTCGTCGCCGTACTCAAAGGTGAGCTGCAGAGCGTCCTCGCCGGGCCCGTACAGCAGGTGAGGGAGAGCGTTCAGGAAACAGAACAGGGCCACGGTGTAGATGCCGAACGCGATCCACCTCGGGCGGTGGCCTCTGCCCGCGTAGTAACTCAGTATCACGGCGCCCAATAATTGTGTTATGTCATTTCCTACTGATATTATTCCTACAAGAAAAAAAATAAGCTTTCAGAAAAACACTAAAATTTCAGTGGGCAATTTTTTTTGGACCTACTCTAAAAATGTTCACGATTTTAACCTACTTCCATTAATAAATGGAGGTAGGTAGGTACTCAAAAGAGTAAATTTCGAAAAAGCATGTATTTTTGAGATAGTAGTAAAAAAAAAAACGGATTCAAAATTGAATACATTGAAACGTCAAGCCTTACAACCCGATAATAAACTTAAACATATATATGTTAATATATATATATATATATATATATATATATATATATATATATATATATATATATATATATATATATATATATATATATATATATATATATATATAAATATATATATATATATATATATATATATATATATATATATATATATTTATTTATATATATATATATATATATATATATATATATATATATATATATATATATATATATATATATATATATATATATATATATATATATACATATATATAAATATATATTTATATATATATATATATATATATATATATATATATATTTATATATATATATATATATATATATATATATATATATATATATATATATATATATATGTATATATATATATATATTTATATATATATATATATATATATATATATATATATATATATATATATATATATATATATATATATATATATATATATATATTTATATATATAAATATATAAATATATATATATATATATATATATATATATATATATATTTATATATATATATATATATATATATATATATATATAAATATATATATATATATATATATATATATATATATATATATATATATATATATATATATATATATATATATATATATATTATATATATATATATATATATATATATATATATATATATATATATATAATAAATATATATATGTATATATATATATATATATATATATATATATATATATATATATATATATATATATATATATATATATATATATATATATTGACGAATTTACAGAAAAACAATATATAAAAGAAATATGTATAGGAAATACTGAAGAGACAAAATGAGTATTATCGATCAAATTTATAAATTTATGAATGGTGTGATGAGAAGGTTTGCATATGCTGGACAAATAAATGAGGAAATAAAGATAAACAAACATATAAGGCGTTTGGAAATAAAAGCAAAGGAAGAAAAATTATAAGAATTTGGTGTATCATTACACTTATTTAAGTTCAGGTTTAAAATATAAAAATAATTTCATTCGAGATGATAATAGCAACAAAATAATTTAGAACGCATGGTTCTTAAATATAATAAATTTATTTAAAAAAAATCCCTATAATTTTTTAGAGATTACTTTTTTATTGTTTATTTATTTAAACTTATTATTAAGGTCCAAGGCATATTAACCATGATATAATTTTTATTAGTTCCCAATTTGGAATAAATTATTTTTATGTTAAAAAGCATACACAAGACGCGAACATAAAACAATATTAGCATGATTGCATACAAAACATTTGAATTTAAGTAATTTAAAAAAATCCAGGTAATGAATTAATGATCAATATAATATTCGTTTTTCATTGTAGTTTCCTATGCGCAATGGTGTATGAAGAAGTATCATACGATGAGAAGGATGAAAGGCTTTCCTACTTACCCATCGTTTTACTAGGTATTTTAAACCTTTTCTCCATAGTTGTGATCGTCCCACTGAAATAGGCGAACGTTGAGGAGAAAAACATCCCTGAAATTCCGTACAAAAGAACGAACATCTTCTTGTTCGCTAGTTTCTGCAATAAAGGTCCTTTGAATATCCAGAAGCCACATGTAGTCTCTTCAGTTATTGGCATTTCCCTGTAATATTCGTCCAACTCTTCTTTAAAAGTTGGTTGATGAATCAAGTTTTCTTTCTTTTCGACATCTTCGTCATGTGTCTTTACCCTATCGACATTATTTGTTTTCACGTTATTAGATGCCATTTCTGCGGAAGTGAAAAACTCACCCACTTTGTATATTTATTCGCTGATTCAAATAGTTATTTTAACATTTTCATTGAAGTTATTTCAACTTATTTTTTAAAATCACGTTTTATTCTGAAACACGATTTTATTTTTACGGTTCTAACATGTATTATTTCGGTGTTTATGATGCCGATATATAATCTCTCTAGTAATTGAAGTTACTGTAAGAACTGACGATTGAAGTCCAACAGCACACTGGAATAAATGAGCAGCATTCGTATTGTCACAACATCTTAATGCCGAGTCACAGACGATAACGGTAACATGAGATAACTTCGGTAAACAAACATTGTTAAACAATATGCATACAATTGAAAATCTATCTTTCTTTTCTTTAGCCTTTATTCGCACACAAAGTATTCATGGAGAACCGCATCGAATAATGCGTTCGACGTAAATTATTATAGTGCTTATATGTTTTTGCATAAAAAATAAAATCCTTAAAAAAATCCTCCATGGTATTTTACTACCAGCCTGTATTTCGGCTACAAAGTAATGCTGTATATCTTTCGATTCCCATGATTTGTCTTTACTGAAAATAATTTATCACACAACCCTAAATATAAAATAAATAATATTAATAAATTTGAATAATATTTCTTTCAAGCCCTCACCCACAACCATTGGTGCATAGGGCACTGTATTGTTAAGAACAAGTGTTATCTTGATCTTTAAATACACGAAGGAAAAGTAATGAACCCTGCACTCCAGGCCGGTGAAACATTTAATAAATATACGATTGGTAAATATCTTTGATATCTTTGAATAAACTAGAAATCTTTGGTGTTAAATAGCCCCAAGATGTAAATATTAATGGCTTCGTAACATAGCAATCTTAGGTAATTACTACATATGTATATGCCACCAAGTTTATTTAATTTAAGTACTCGAGATAAGAAACCAGTTTATTTAATAAAATATCCTAATTTTAAACCGATTTACCCATGTTATGCAGACTTTTCTGCATTACAATGTTTTAGGAATACAAATATCATATTTAACACGCAGTTTTATTCTTATATTTTGTATATACATACATACACATTTATCAAAATGATCTGACCGTATTACAATAAGAATATATAAAAACTTTGAAGAGTATCCATGCGTTAACTAGTATAGAGTCAGTTATTAAATAATAATTCAGAAAAGGCCATCAATCCATACATAATATTTTTGTTTTACAAACGTCATGTTTGAAACATCCTACGCTGTAAGCAGAATTATACCCTTATAATAAAGAGACAAAGTGTGTTTCATGCTCTGTGTATTCTGCGCTAATCATTTTCTCACTTTTTGTCATAAAAATTCTAAATTCTAAATTGCTCTAGTTAGATATGGTGCAAATATAAAGGATAAATGTACTAACGAAAATATTAATGTTTCAATCCATATGATATTTTTTACTCAAAAATTTGTAACCCTTTGCTGTCTATTTTTTACATATTAGTTTTTTATGCATTTTATTCATTTTTATGTATCTGCATTTTTTAAATAATTTTATTTGATGTTTTGTTAAACTACTGCAATTTTTTTATCTTTATTTTAAAATTTATTTATTGTAATAAAAGGTATTCATTCCCCCCATGTATGACCGGATGACCTTATTGAGACTACAACTTGCACAATCCAAATTATTTACACTTTCAGAAATCAAACACCATTATAAATCTTATGTTTATCTCTTACTGCAGCAATTAGGTCTCGGTTTGTATGTGTATACATTATACATTCATAATTATATTTGACAAACGGCTACATAAAGAGATATTACTTATTTAATAAAATCATTTCTAAGTGATTCACCAGAACCTAGTTTGTAAATGGAAAGAATTACTTTTCTTTTACTCTTGTCGATCGACTGTTTGTTGCATATCTGCTGCCCCGTATTCCATGAGCCATGATCCTATAGAAATAATTAAAATGTTTTAAGCGTGGTGCTGCCACTGTCAGGTAACCGATTTTCCAAACAGCATAAGCTGCAGAGCTAAGTACGTGGGACCTCGTTGTAACTTGCAATGTATAGTAATGCCAATGATTTCATTGACAAGCTCTAATATTTTATTATCTTGGAATTAATTTGTATCAATTTGACTACCACTAGAAAACGATGGTTTAAAATAATTTGTCAGGTACTAAATTGTTTCATGTAAACTAATCCAATACGAGATAAAATGCTTTATTTATCTAAGCAAATTATCTGTAAATAAAAATGTTTCTGCCATTTTTGGACCATTTTAGACAGGTAATTTATGCCCGTATAAACCAGAGTGGAAATGGACCCAATACTATTTAAATTTCATAAATAATGTACACTATTTATATCTACCTTCTGAAGACTATTTTATAAGTCCCAATTAAGTTTAAGGTTCTACCTCCTACATCAAATGAACTGGGACTAATATCTGTAAAATGTGTGTTATTTATATGAAACAGGTGGAATTTACGATTTGAAAATTGAACTAATCTTCACTTAATCAACAACGAAAAATCACTTTTTATCTCCGTTATTGTTTATTTCATCTACCTTAGTTTAATTTTGTTCATGAACAATTACGAATTCGACACAAATTTCAATTAATATTTTTTATTCGCACTTTTTAATATACAATGAGATCGTAGAGAGATGATTAAGCTTTTTTATACTTCACATATTTTAGATGAATACAATACACAATGAACTGGAGGGATTTGATTCTAGTTTTTCACAAAGTTTAGCAGGCACATAGAACTGAGTTGAGGAACCACATAATATCACACACACACAATACTGTACTTAGAAGATCACTCTAACATCAATGGACTAGAACTGTTTCATTTATCCAATGTTAATTGGAAAATACGCCATTTCCTTCCACGACTCTACATAATGTACTCCGCTATAGTATGAAACATCTCCCGCTAAGATTTTGAGGGTACTGAATTCTGAAATTCTCAGATGTGAAGATGACTTTGCCTTATTCCGTATGTTATAGTTTGACGTGTTATATACACATGGTTTTAGTATTAGTTGTAAGTTATGCATTTGAAATATGACCTGGCAGGCGGGAGTACCGAGTTCAGACTACAGGGATACTCGGATTGTACAAATGATATAAATGTCATGTCGGTAAGAAGTAACTGCCAAAAATTTGGTTATCTTTCAGAGAATACAGGACTTCCCCAAACTAATGAGCAGTAAAAGAGGTCCTGAACCAACATTTCCAGGATTAAATATACATATATTATTTAATTCACATTCAAATCCATTTCTAACACATAATTATATCAAATCATGCCTTAAACCTTTACCATAACTTATGTGTAATTATTATTATAATACAATACTTAAACTCATTCAATTTAAATTAATTTTATAAGAAAATTATATACGATCATAGTTTTCAACTCCTGCCTTGTTTTGTATATAACATAGAATTTTGTCTAGCCTCACACTAATCTGAAGATGTCGGTTACGACGAAACCCGGTTGTTGGTCAAATAAAATTTATGTGGAAAAAATTACATAATTGTTATTTTATTATGCAGATGATATAAATATATTTTTTATATAAGTAAGATAACTCACGTCGTTAATAACGCTTGACAGGAATTTAGTATATACTTTATTTAAATATTTGACGGCTCCGCATCAGATCAAAATAATATTAAATCGGTCATAAACTTCAAGGGGGTTATAGAAATAGTCATACACTCCAGATTCTTGGATATACGAGTGGAATATATTAATGTGATACACATGACTCAAGTAAAGGAACTCAGAATGATATTAGGTGAAAAAAAGAAACAGCAGTTGTATACCCGTATTCCTATAAGCTTGTTCAAGGATACTGCTAATGTTTAAATTGAAGTAACCCTTTTATGGATATAATTAGAGATTAATCTAGAAGTAAAATTTATTTATTGATAAAAATATCTTTTTAGTATAAATATTACGATATATATATATATATATATATATATATATATATATATATATATATATATATATATATATATATATATATATATATATATATATATATATAATAAAATACCTAGGTACCTACCTATACATTTTATTAAGTACTTACAAATAGTACCTACATAAACAGTTCTACCACCAGATGTCGCATGCGTCGCTCAGAATAAAACAAAAGACTTCCGATAATATTATTAACTGTCAGAATCAGATAGAAATAAAAATTATTGTAAAGATTAATTGAGAATAAACTTTTATTGTCGTTTCTTTAATTACAAAGCAACACATTATTTATTTTATTATTATACACCCACTTTACATATTATTTACACCCAATTTATAAAGAAAAATATTACCACGTTATATATATATATATATATAAATATATATATATATATATATATATATATATATATATATATATATATATATATATATATATATATATATATATATATATATATATATATATATATATATATATATATATATATATATATATATATATATATATATATATATATATATATATATATATATATATATATATATATATATATATATATATATATGTATATATATATATATATTTTAATGTGTTTTTTTAATAAAATACAACTTAGTAGACTCAAAAAACCTGTGTTTGATTTAAAAATTAATGCATAAATTAAAATGGAGTTCCACAAATTAAACGCTAAATCAATAAATATAGTGTTTTATAACAATAATTAATTTTCAGTGTGATTTTGAGTAATTTTATTACAGAAGTGGATTATTGTATGTAAGTTACAATGATATTTGGGTACTGTATAGGTTTACATATACATATTCTATAGACGTGTGGGTAATAGTGATTTGAATTAAAAGATACGTAAGTCAATTGAAGCTACCGCTGAGTGTATTTCAAGTATGTAGATTAACCCATCAGGAGACACCCACGGCGCGCGGCGTCCCTAGTGCCCTGGCAGCCGGAGCTCGCGCGGGACCGGCCGCGGCCGTCGGACGATGACGATATCAAACAGTGAATTAGATGATTGGCGAACATTAAGAACCAGGAAAGGCCAGAGGTATTCGCAATTACACTACTCCGATACAACACCCAGTACAAGAAGACAATATATCGAATTTCATATTACAAACGTTATTTTTTAAATTAGCGCTAAAGGTGGAATGAACATAAATTTTGATAGATAGATTGTGTCCCCATCTGTAGATTGGTTGTTTCATTTTTTTTCTTCGTCTTCCGACCCTTATCCGCTCCCAATGGTGCATAGGGCACTGCATCGTATTGACGCAATGTTACATATCTCGATATTTACTTCAGAGATCAGTCCAAGGTTATAATAAATAAATATTAGACTGCAAAATCACTAGTTGATTAATCAAACCCGGGACTTCCAGCGCGGCAGCCAAACACGCTAACCATTACACCACGGAGGTAGACAAACAATATATTGGGACAATTTTTTTTTTAGTTTTTAAAACATTATAATTATAAAACCCAAGATGTAGAAAGTCATTAAAAAATAAAAATATAATTTTAATCCGACTCCCTCCAAAGTCTAAAGTATATTAAATACGTAAGTAAATGATACATTAATTCTTTCCTAGAGTATCAATAGCATAAATGAATGACACAGAGCCATATAAGATATAACATTATGTTATGAAATGAAAAGAGTAATTTGAGATGTAAGATAAAAGTGCAATCTCGTGATTAATCGCAAATATATGGGGACTAAGTAATTGTTAATTAGTGATATGGAAACATAACACACGACAACATATTAGCCGAAGTACTACATATACGTATATGAAATTCGGTAGATCTCAAAAAAATGATGGACATAAATATATATGTTTTTATGAACTGGGAACGAATTATTTTATTGTAGTTTTTTTTCCAATTAGCATCAAATAATATTTAAAATAATTAAAATATTTAAAAATATTTTAATTTATTATAGTTATAAAAACTTGAAAAATGAATGATTAAATATTGGTATTTACATAATTGTTTCAGATAATTTCATACACTTAAATGTTATTTATTTTGGATTATATTCACACACTTAACTCCGGTAAGGCACTGGATTATTAAAATCCAAATAACCAACTCTTTTAGAAATAAGACAAAAATGTATTTACTAGACATTTTTTATTTTTTTTTATAATAACTATCGTAAGTATATTTATATTTTATTTTTATAATCTATCCTTCTCCAACTAGAATAAGAATTTTAAAAAAATAGTTGGCTACTGCATTATGCGTACATATATATGGAAATTATATATTTTCCAAGTCAGTCCTTCAAGTCAGTCCTTCAGTCCAATCCAGTCAGACCTTAACTTTTTATGTTTTCGACGAACTTTAAACATTCATAGTATATTGTTGTTTTATTGTTGTATTAGAATGTTTTTCGCAGATACTTTGAGGCACATTTTATAAACTTTATAAAATTAAACAACTTTGTTTTAACCCCTTTTTTATTATGAGTACACTTTAACCTACCGGTTTTGACAAGAACCTTGTCATCATCAGGGTTTATTTAATTGTAAAATATTAAAATACTCAAAGTTAATTAAATTTACTTACCAAAAACTTCCGCAAAGGGTGTAGTAATAATAAAAAAAGTGGTTAAAACAAAGTTGTTTAACTTTATAAAGGAATCATGATTGATTAAAAACTGAACGTGTACGACTGTATAATATGTTATTTTCAATAAAGAAAACTTCCTTTACCTGATTTATGTTGGAATATGAAAAAATAAATCTACTCATCTTGATTCCGTGACGAGAAATCCATGAATAGTATATCACGGTGATCGTCATCCTATATCCAACCCTCTATCTATATCCTACCCTCATCCGCTAGCTTGTTTGCATCCATGCTCTTGTTTATTCAATTTACCCTTTGAAAATAACATTTTGCTTCTTGAAAATGCTAAACACGCGCGTAACCTTGACGAATAATTATGATAATTGATGGCACAATACGGATATATTATTAATACGGATAATTATTTTGTTTCGTTTTCTAGTTCCGTTAAAAAACATATATTATTTGCTTTTGCAAGCTAAACCCATAAGATAAACATTATGTTTATATTCATATAAAAAATACCGGAATAAAATTATCAGCCGCATTTATATTTGATTTTAAATGAGTGTATGATCATTGACTATCCGTAGTATATCTTTAAGGGAAGTAAATTTTTGCTCATGCCAAAGAAATATTTCGTAAGCCATTTAATAATAATAAAAATATTGAGCAGGTAAATTACTACATAATATCATGAATTTTGAAAAACACTCTCCTTATCATTCATGCATTTTGTGTTATATTTGTTGTAATTATTATTCATTTAAAAAAAAACATAATTTTGATCAAGTATGTTTTATCATGAACGCAATGTTACTTGGATTTACGAAAAAAAAACAAAGTATTAAGTACCTACTCTTATTTTAGAGCGAGGGAGGATTTAATACTGATCAGAATAATTAAAAGCGTAACCAAATTATTAATTTCGGTATTTACGGCTCTCCGTTTACTCATCACTTAAATTTATTCTGTAGAGCACTAAAACGAAATTAATATTATCCTCTTATACTTTGTCCACCGATTTCTGTAGTGGATATGAGCTACGTATATTTTACGTAATTAAACGGTAGCCCCATAAAACCGCTTAAAGCCAGTGACCGGCCAGTTGGCTTGTGTGCATTTTCATAGAGTTGTTTTAAAACTACCCTTCCCCACCCCCCGCCGCACTCGACCGCCTCCACAACACCGCGGCTGACCACGTGACTATCCGAAAGCTTCATTTCATTAATATATTCGTATTTCTGTTCACTGTCCATCTACAGGATAACTGAAAAATCAGAAAACATTTACTAAACTAACTAACTAATCACAGACGATTGATCACCAGACCAGGCTTGATTAATTTCTTCGACATCTGTACATGTACAGCGATTACTCCAAGTTCTGATCTGTCCTATTAAAATGATTTTTTTACTATATCATGCCCTTTAAATGTTTCTATGGGGGCAGGAGAAAATATATAGCCTTAAAAAGATCCGTGAATTTCACAAGATTATACTATTATAGCATGTGGGACGACAACGAAGGCGA
The DNA here is from genome assembly GCF_059751285.1 of Brachycentrus maculatus. Classification (NCBI taxonomy): domain Eukaryota; kingdom Metazoa; phylum Arthropoda; class Insecta; order Trichoptera; family Brachycentridae; genus Brachycentrus; species Brachycentrus maculatus. The sequence goes on along the minus strand of NW_028280760.1, from coordinate 324,513 downwards.
TACTGGAATTATCGTGTAAACAGAATGTCAGATGACAGACTTCCACGTATCGCTCTTCAAGGAATCCCTGAAGGACGCAGACCCCCAGCCAAACCTCCAAAAAGGTGGAAAGACAGCTGGGAGTCAACATCCCAAGAGCTACAAGCGGGGGCACAAACAGATTCTTAGGATCTAGAAAAAGAAGAAGATGAAGCAGAATACTCTTGTTTTCAAACTTCTACGAGCATATTCAATATTTTTCCATGTATATTAGTATGTATGTAGTAGTTTTACTTAAAAAAATAAGCAGAATTCAAATAATCAGAGGTCAATTAACCCATTTATAATATAATCTTCACTTTTTTGTAGGAAATTGTATCGAATTGAATTTAGAGTGATTTTGAATACATTGTAGGGCGATGAGTAGGTGAACGAGTGTTTTGAATGTATGAAGCTTGCTGCGTTGGTCAAAGCGGTACTTAACCTCACATTATATATAAATAGTGAAAAGTTACTGACTGTGCTGCTTTGCACTTATTAGCGGTTAGTGGTTGTGACCAGGGGGTGAGAGAGGGGGTCTTATAAGGGATCAGTTTAAACAAATGATAATGAAAATTTTAGTATCGAACTTACAACAAATAGAATATAACCAATTTAGTTAATTATGTTATTTTGTCAAAGAATCGATAAAAAAAAATCAATTAATTAAAAATATTATTGACAATTCAGTAATATTTCAAGTAATGTTAGTGAAAATGTCTGGTCAGCCAATTAGTATGATAAATTTTAAATGATTTTTCACGCATTTCTTGTATATGTACATAAGTACATTTATAAGTTTCTTAATTTTGTTTAAATTTGAGTTTAAATATGGCTTGAAAATAAATATGTACTTGCTCTATATAAATATATTTTTTACCGTAAATATTATGGTTGAGTGAGTTTTTGTCACTCAAAATATCACTTCAAGTCACTGTCGCAGTCGCAATTCAATTTAAGCAGCTTCAAAAAAAACTAATGGCTTAGAGCAGAAATTGAAAAAAAAAATAACAAAAACAATTTAATGTTCAAGTTATTTGTCAATTTAGATTTATAAAAATGATTAATACTTAAGTACTAATCTTTTCTTGTCCATCCCGATTAAGTTTTCCGTATCCCGATTACTTTCATGCTTTATAAGTCTGAATAATGGAGGTTCTACATACTGTATATCTATATCTTTTCTGTTAAAACATTCGTAAAATATTCGTATAACCTTTTATTCGTATAACCTCTGTGATGAAAATCTAGTATCAGAAGACCATATCATAGAAAAAGGTCTAAATTAAAATATTATTAACGAATTAAATGATTTTTTTTCAGTTATTCAATTGCATTATAGAAGTGAGTTCTAAAAACATATATTTTTTAATTATTTATATGTCTTTGGTCATTTGCAACTAACTAACCCTTACTAATTTCGTACTTTTTCATATTTTAAAGAATGAAAACAAACTGTTTTATCCAGTAGTCACTGATCGTAACCGTGATGTTATGTTTATGTAAATAAATGCTGCGGTCGATGACGCTTTTTAATAAGAAACCTTTTATTTAAACTCCTTCAGTTTTACGGCGAACTTAATTGTAACGCAAACCAGGGCGGTTTAAAAGCTTTTGTTTTTCCATTCCCATTCCCATTTTTAATTTCTTTCTTAATCCAGCCTCTTCGCCGCCGTGGAAACATCTTTTGAATAAACAACAAAAAGAAAAACACGTTTCGACTATGCAAACGATCCGAGGGACATTTTTAATTTAAAAAGCTTAATTTTAAGAGCCTTCGATTAACTAACAAGGGATGGCTGGTGGCTGGGGATTACAACCAATGGAATAAATATTCGTTAAGATTGAGACGCGCGCATCAAGCGTGCGCTAAATAAAGCGAGGAAAATAATGCACCGTAGTAAAAAAGCCTTTTTATTTCTTAAATTATTATCGCGTTCACTTTTTGAAAAGCCCTTCCTTTTTCGGATCACACTTGTTTTCAGGCGGATTTTAGCAGCGGTTTTAAGTCCACTTTCCCGTCTTGAAAATCAAGATGGCGCTGGTGGATATTAGGTTTTTAATTTAAAGAAACCTTGTTATTATTGAGGCTGTTGATTTAAGAGCTCGAGGGTGGGTGTGGAACCAGTAGACGTGACCTGCTGTGGGAAAATGCGATTGTTCTCGGAAGCCAACGGTTTAAGTGGACGCGATTGGGGCTTAAAGAATATGGTGGGGGTAAGGAAGGCGAATGGGTTTTTTAAGTTGGTTGAATAAGGTTATCCATTTTTGATAATAAAAAGAATTTTAAGAAATGAAAATAGAGAGCCGCGGAGACGGGGAGTTAAATAAATGTATAATATCAAATAAAAGCATTTAAACATTTTTACGTTTTGCTTACATTATTTTCCAAATATTTAAAAATACATGCCATCTACTTTCAAGAAAAAACATTTTAAAATCAAATAGTAAAAATGCTTATTTCGAGTTGAATGTGTTTTTTTAAATAATCAAGTGAATGCAGCGAGTGAAAAATAAATTCATTAAACTTATTTTAAAATTAAAATGAAGTGTTTTTATTAAAATATTGGCATCCCAACATAAAAAAAAATACAATTCTATTTCCGACAGCTCACTAGTCATAATTTTATTACAAGCGCAATTAACTACTAATCGAAAAGCTACCTTTCCGGTATCAAAGCTATGCGAAAGGTTTTATTCTCTCCGAAGGCTTTGAAAATGAAGGCTTTTGGGGTGGCAGTGGGTGGCGAACAGGGTGGTAGGTAGAGGGAGACTCCCGTCAAACATGGCCGCTACTTGATAAAGTGGATGAGTATCGGGATGTTCTGGTATCGATCCTGAATCTAAATTCCCATTACAAAGACTGACAAAGATTTTGCTCCCACTCATCGAGACAGGCATTTGAAATTTAGATTTATCAACATCGCGGTTGCAGTCTTACAATATATATTTATTTATTTATTTATTGAACGGCTGAAGCCTTTAAGATAATACACATAATACATAATACATATATATATATATATATATATATATATATATATATATATATATATATATATATATATATATATATATATATATATATATATACGGTATCTAATATAAAAATTAAAAATACACTAATGAATACACTAATACAGAAACAAAAAGTCTTATAACAAATAGTCTTATATCATAAAATCATAATAAAATAACAAGTAGTAAGAATTGGTAAATACACGTCTCCTTCTAACATTCGCAACACTATCGGCAAGCAGTAAGAGAGAGTGAAATTTATCCATTATAACATGGAGAAGAAATGCTGAGAAAGTACAGATTTCAAGGAGGATAACAATATATTAAATAAATCTATACATTCAAAAGCATTGGCTAACATGTGAAGCCGCGGAATCGGAGAGAACATGGCATAGTTTGCATTATGTACAAATACTGCGAATATAGATTTTTGCCTAGTACCTCTTTGGTATATTAATATACTTTGACCGTAATCCAGATGATACCCAAAAATTTAAGTGAATATTTACATATTTCGAATGCAGTTATTTGTGACGCCTATTTTTGGCATTTCTATCGTACAATTATAAATTATATAAAATTATATAATTGAAGGATGTAAAATTATAATGAAGTTATAGTCAAACGAACGAAATATTTGTTTATTTATGAAAAACCTACCCAATCTATTTTGTATTCATAATGATAATTATTTATTTCATGAAATGTATGGAAAATAAAAATAAAAGTGATATATTCGACAATATATATATATATATATATACAATATATATATATATATATATATATATATATATATATATATATATATATATATATATATAGGTTAATCATATTTCAGTAGCAATTTATAACTCAAGTAAAAATGAATTTAAGTAATAATAAAAACACACATTTACAAGGACGTAGTATATAAATCCACTCTACGAAATGGGAAAAAGTATTTTACATGCTTTTAAGTATGTATGTATATGTGTAAAATAGCAATTTCTCTTGAAAGATTATGTATAAAAAAACCTCCTTCCATTGGATAGTCTCCTGGTAGCGGATCACGTGTAGGTCCGCCTACAAGCTGTAGGGTGTTAGTTCCACAGCCTTAACTGCCGCCCATCATTCCCACCCCCGCCCAACGCCTGAGCCCGACCCAGAGGTAGACATGGTCAAGGGTGACACTTTATTTTATGCAATCGACATCCATAATACATTGATTTTTTTAAAAATAAACGAGATAAGTATGCATTCATAGTCATAGATGATAATGGATCACCGGATACAATATTGTGGATTTTTTAATTGATTGTAACTTGAGAAAGACCGCTACAATTATGACTAAAATATAAACTAACTAACTAACCATCACGCCGCTTCCCCGCAGGGGTAGGCAGAGAGAATCGAACGCCACACCACTCTGTCTTTGCAAACATTCTTATCCTCTTCTATATTCATGCATCTCCTCATACATACCCGACGATTATTACGACTAATGTGTGGCAAAACAATGTTTGATAGATGTTCGAATGATGAAATAAGGAAAGAATGCAAGGCTGAGATAAGTATTATCAATAAAATTGAGAAAGGTGTGTTGAGATGGTTTGGACATGTGGAACGTATGAGTGAGGAAAGAACGGTTAAACAAAAACGGTTAAAAAAACAAACGAAGCAGAGGAAGACTAAAATATTAGCGGGAGAGTATACATGTTTACACGGTATAAGCTTAAATACAAAAAATAAAATAAACTTCTTCGTCTATGTTGAGATATAAATAACAATTACAAACGGTAGATCAATAATAAGGCTAGGCAGGAAATTGAAATGAATATTTCAGATCAGTGAATTGAAGATTTTTTTTTATTTTTTTTTTTATTTTTTTTTTTTCATGATACATAGATACATTCAATATACATATTCATTTCATATACACATTTATTATACGTATTACGGCTCTCAGTGGTTAGTTATCATTCTGACATACTTCTGAGAACATATAGAATTTTTTTTTGTTTTTTTAAGTGTGGTAGCCCTGTAAAGGCCTCAAGTTCCATCTCGCCTATTTGATCCAGTCACGTAATGAAAAATGACGAAAGCCTTCAGGCTGAGAGGCTCTCCACAGTCCCTCTTTAGTCGCTACACTCTTCCCACTCCCGACCTTAGAATACGGCTACAGAGGATCTTTCTTCATTCTTTCCGGAATTACAGAAACACGATGCAAAAAAACACAAATTGTTATTTCTCTAATATCTTTCAAGTTGATATTACATTTTTTTGTTGATATTATCATTTTAATATTTTGCCATTAAAGTATTCGACTACTAATTTGACTGTGTGAATATATTTTAACTTCCCTCAGTGTATTTTTTTATCAACCAAATCCGTTCATTATGATTGGTACCGGAAGTCCGCTGTACATTAAAAAAATATAATGATATTAATGTCATCCCTACTCCAACATATTATACAAGTAAAATAAATAAAGATATTATATTACAATGTAATGAAGTATGCTTTTCTTCATTCGAATGGTAATATAAGAAAATAATGCAAGGCTGAGATAAGGACGAGTATTACCGATCAAATTAAGAATTTGGATACGTGGAGCAAATGAGTAAAGTATGAACGGTAAAACAAATATATTAGGTGAGTGTACTCGTAGTTGAAAGTAGAAACAAAAGAACACCGAAAAATACTTGGAATGATAAAATACTTCAGATAAGATCAAGAACTGGAGTAATCAACGGGTATGTAAGAGAAGTTCCATGAATATGGAAAAGGGTGAAAAATATTTGTAAAGATATAATGGTGTGTCGATAGAATTCTCTATCAATCTTTTTAAAGAATTATAATTGAAGAAAAACTAAATGATACAATACTTTATGTCAACTATGCTGAGTTTTATAAAGATATGGCTATTTGTCTAATGCCTGATGAAAGGATGTGTAATAATATTTAATATTAATAATGGATGTGTAAGCAATAGTCAAATTAAGACAAAACAAAACCCATGAGAAATAAATGCAAAATGAGTTCAATTTAGAACAAAAATGTTGTTTCGAATATCACTTACATGTGATGATAAATTGTCTTTACCACAATGCATGTATTTATGACACATAAAAATAACAAAAAAACAAGTAGTTGAATGATTGTATAAAATATCGTTTATGTGTTTCTTTTGTAATGAAACACTCTGTATAGCAGAATCATCCAATAAAACAAATCTAAATTTAATCATTAAGAAATCCCTAAAAGACTCGTCGGGATGCCCTATAAAATTATAAAATCGCTCGGGCCTTAATTTCTGGAAGGCATTTGATTTTGGTATGAGAGGGGCTTCAACTTTATATATCTTAAGATGAAAAAGCGCCTCGGACTTAATTGGAAAGGCTACTGATTCATCCCGGACTTAAATTTTGAATTTAAAATCAGGCATTTGAGAGGAACATTTTTGAAAGCTCAAACTGTCATTAATGAAGATAAAGAATCATGATCTGAAGCGTTGCAACGTTCAAATTTAAATATTATATTAATAATAATAATAAAACCCTTATCCGCACCCCAATGGTGCATAGGGCACTGCGTCATATAAACGCAGTGTTATCTTGATCGTTTACACATGAAGGAAAGGTGATCAGCCCTCCGCTTCAGGTACCAGTCCAGGGTAATATTGAATAAATATGACAGTGAAAAAATCACTTATATTTATTTTACTCCCCTTGGGAATCGAACCCGGGACCTCCAGAACGGTAGCCAAGCGTGCTGACCATTACACTACGGAGGCGGACAATTATATCAATCTTATATTAATCAATATTATTACAATATTATATTAATCTTACTAAATACCACAGAATTTTTTTTTATTTACGGTGACAAAAGAAAACTTTTATATTGTATGCAAAATTGTTTCGTCTGATATTTTAACTTAACTTAATGATACACGGGGCACTGCAAAAAGCAGATTCAGAGAGAAATTATATTAACTCGATCGTTAATTATACAAAAACAAGTAATGAAGTAGAATGGGCGTGGAATATATATATATATATATATATATAAAGGAGATCATATCCAGAATCTGAGTAATGTTATTTACTCTAAGCTCTTTTATTAGAAAATTTAAAATAAAATATTGCATTTCAAATACTATTTGTATTACTTATCCATATAGCCCTAATGGGCGGTAACAAACGAACACAAGATTTTTTATATTTCTTATACATATAATTGTTTCGTTTATGTGCAATTAATATGCTCTGATTAACTCAACGAAGTGAGTTCTGCTCGCATAACTCAAAAATATATATTGATAATAGTCAATAGAGAACAGGTTCTCAACAAAGTATTTCAAAACACGAATAAAAATATTTTGGCAATGATAATCATCTATATTTTTCACGATCAATATACAAACCAAAGATTTTTTTAAATCATTCAAAATATTATAATACGATTTTATTAAATTTGGATTTAAAAAATAGGACAGTATTATATCAGTAGAGTAAAATATTCTTATAAATATTCATCAAAAATATACCCAAAGCAATTATTTATTAAGGCTTTTAAGTATTTTTGTTAGCAGCGCTAACTCAAAGATTCATTTCTTTCTTCGAGAAAAGCCGTCAGAAGAAAAACATATTGTTTTTTTTACAAATATTTAAGTTAGGTTAGGGTGGAATGGGGCGCCGAAGGGAGGTTTGTCCCGGTCTTGTAATCCCACTCAAATGAACCCCCCGGTACACCTTTAAGTAATAAAGGAATGAAAGAGTTTCTGAGCTTATGTCATTTAAAAATTCCTTCCCGGTATAAAAGTAGAAAGTGCTAACATAAAACTAAATTCTCGGTTTGTGTATAAAACAATTTGTATTCTTACCATATTTCTGTACTCAACATTATGAAATGATATTATTTGCTAATTATTTACTACTATTTATAGACGCAGAATTCACTTTTCAACACTGCACATTGTTAAATTTAAAATGATAAGACTAAATATCTTCGGCGAATTGATAAAACATTATGTGAGGAAAAAAAATGTGGGAACGAAAATACTAGTAGTTTTAAGTGAAAATATTTTTACCACATCGTTTTTAAATTTACGTGAAAAAAGTCTTGATTTAGTGAATTTTGTGTACATAATTTGCAAATATATTTTTTTTACCAAAAAAAAATTTTTTCTTCCACAAAATAGGTTTTATCAATATGGGTTTAAATGTCCCGGAATATGTTATGTCTACTTGAATTTGATTGTATATTTCTTAAACAAACAAATCTTTACCGTTTCTGTTTATATAATTTTTAGTAAGGCATCTATAAACTTTTTGCTTCATTTATTTACTTCAATTTTTATATGTTTAAACTAATAAATATTTAAAAAAAACGGTTTTTTTTAACGCATTTAATTATGTTAATGGTCTTTATTTATTGTTTCGGCATTAACTTTGTGGTAAGACATGTTATAATAATTAAAGAAAACACTTTGTTTTTTACCACTTGAGTTTTTATTAAAGACTACATGTTTCAGAAGTTAAACTTCCATCATTCAGTAATTATACAGACCTGAATGATGGAAGTTTAACTTCTGAAACATGTAGTCTTTAATAAAAACTCAAGTGGTAAAAAACAAAGTGTTTTCTTTAATTATTATGTTAATGGTCAATTCACACTCATACCTAGTGGAGTACGGAGTTTCTAAACGTACATTATACTTAAATTTTGGTTTGCGTTTGATTTTATCTTTAATGTGTGCAATGAAAAATAAATGACAAATTTGTTTTTAAAGATCTGAGATCTTTTTCATTTCTATTGAATTCGTTGTACCGAGAAAAAGAAATACGTGTCTTTTCAAATGATGCGTCCCACCTCCTCCCCTTCCCACTCTCCTCGCCCATTTAAAAAAGTAGAAAAATAATGATTTAATCCCACTTTTTCGTTGTCGGGCATATAAAAATATCTCCACCCCGAGACGAGCTCTGATTGGCTGAACGTGCGGGGGTCAGAGCTGGAAGGGTGGCAAAAGAAATGATTTTAATCTTTGCTTTGTAAAGGTGATTAAAAGGGATTAAAGGTTTGAAAGTATGGCGGGCATTTTACGGAGGTTCTTGCTCTTCGCGATGGGGGGAGAAAATAGAACCGCTAAGAACGAAATGAATAGGTCGAGATGAACTTTTTTAATAATTAACTCAGTCACGGGTCTTAATTTCTTTTGATTTATATCTGAGCTTTCATTTGCTTTGATAATATTCTATCCTACTTTTTAAAGAGACTTTGATATTGTTTTGGGTATTATTTGTGATTTTTTTGCCAATTAATTCACCGATGATTTTCTCTCCCATGTACCAAATATAAGCTGCTGTAAGGCATATCTCGAGCACATTTCCATCGATTTTATCGTAAACTACTTGCAGATGATTAATTAAGAGATGTAAGTGCTTATTTTAAATACACACATACAAACTTAGATACATATCCTCATTCATTACATCGATTATTTTTTGTACCGTGTAAAATTGGTTTAATAACATTAATAACATTCTTGTATTTTATATAATTTATAAAATATATATTATATATTCATATACGAACGTGGTAGAGCGGCTTGTAAAGAAGCAGTGCCGCTAAGTAGTGTAGGTAAAGTATTATTTGAATCGAAAGTAAACAGCTAATGTCTAATGTCTTAGAATTACCAATGACCCAAGATAACGTGGGTTTCGAATCCAACACAATGCTTGCTCTCCTCCCTACATTTCAAGATTCTCGGTACATTGCTACAGTAAACCCAAGGTGTGTATTTTCCTAAGGCTTAGCACATACAATTAGCATCGTTACTCGGGATCAGAAGCCGCAAGGACACGTGGAGAGATCCTTGATAACTAAATTAAGATTCATGTATTTAGATATACCGGATTGGGGGATACATACTTGTTGTACAGCTATTCTGGAAGTAAGCACCGTACATAATACCGGAAGCACAAAGTTCATGTCACCCACAAATTTAAAAGAACTCGTTTGTACTTAAAAATAAACTAAATAAATGACTTGCTCAATTTGCTCAAGTAATTGGACGCCTAAGTAATTATTGCGAGTTTCACTGGTTTGGCTTATAAAAATTATGTATGAAATCAGTATTACGCCTGGAGTATAGGCAACACGTGTAACTAAGTGCTGAATGAATGAAGTTTTACAATGTAGGTGCTCAATTCGTTGAATTTGTTCGGTGAATTATTTTAATTTGTGTCAAGTTCATACTGAATGTTAACAATTTGTATTTCATTAAATCTTATCTTTACTTAATAAATGTTACATAAGATTTATACTTCTAGCACACAACTAATGAGAACTGACACTTCTAACAATCGAATTTAAATTTTCAATTTAAATTTCACTTGGTAAATACCATTGTTTCTTAAAATCTATGAAGACACGTGTTTTGATTCATTTTGCATCATTTTAGAACTCTGTACGGTGTTTGAAAATGATGTGGAATGCATGAAAACACCTGTCACAATGGATTTTAGGAAAGAGTTGTATTTACCGGCTACCACAAAGTGACTGCCTAGTCAATTAAAGAAATCAAATATAAATTTAATATTACGTCGATATGATACACCACAGTAAAGAAGGAATAAGGATTATGAGAAGAAAAATTACAAATATGCACAAAAAAAATTGTCAGTTAAAAAAAATGAATATGATTGGATATGTAATATGTTTATTGTACGAAGAAAAAACAGCGATCCAATAAAAAGGTATTACTATTTGCCACCCTGTATGGATGTAGGGATGTATAGGTAAGAAGGATATGTAATACCACGAGGAGCAGCGCTAAGGTGTCCCCGCGCGGTCCTAAGATACCACAAGAGGATCGCAATAAGCAACCCCTACACCTACCCCGTGGTACCATTAACACTATAGCCTTCACACACCATTCAAACTCCCTAAAAGCCTTCTCGCGTTTCGATCAACGTTTCCGAACTATGCTCCGAAGTTAACTAATCTAGAGATTTCATTTGTAAGTTCTTCAACTTACAATACCAGTTGAGTGCATTTTAATTCTCATAATAACAAACTTCAGAGGGTTTTCAGTTGATCAGTGAGAACAGTGATCTTAAAAAATATTAAGAGAATCTTGGATTCTACTAACTTACTCTCAATTACTATTTTTTTGAACATTTATACGGCGTATTCTGCCTTACTGCGTATTCTGGCTTACTGCGTATTCTGGCTTATATGTATTTTACAATAGGGCCAAAAATAATTTATAACATTTATTTTAGCGGTCATTTCAAAGTCGTCAAATAGTAGCCAAAGATGAAATGAAAATTAGCAGATACATTTGAATGAAATAGTGTACAATCGTGTCGTGAAGTGATCCGAGCCTATGGTAAATAAGACGTTCTGGATACAATATCAGAAGTAGGATCGTTTTGTCTGAAGATAGCATTATCAAAGGATGAAACTATAAGGCCGTCCGTGCGGAGTCGCTATTGAATATTCATTTGTTCAGTCTTGAAGGGTTGGCGGGGGTTGGGGAATGGAGGGGGCAGGACAGATGTCGGGGGACATTATCAGCGAGGATGATGTGCTCTGTCTGCTGAACTCCAAACTGCGACAGGGGTAGCTAATGGACACAGGACGAGGATACGATAGAGGAACACCGTTATTTGTGATTCTGTTCGAACTGAGAGTTGTATTAATGCTATTTTTCACTAGGAATTTATGATTTTTTGGACCATTCAAAGGATCATTAAAAGCTAGTAATTTAATTAAATTCTAGTACATATACGTAGTTATATGCTGAAAATACTAATAAATTATTTTTCAAATGTTTTGTACTCACATTTCTTGGTAAAACTGCATTTTATACAATAAAATAACAACTATATAGGTTTTTCCACATAAATGTTATTTGACTAGTGATCGGATTTCGTCGTTCCCGTAATCATCAGATAGGTCATGTTGGTTACGACGAAACCAGTTCACTGGTCAAATAAAATTTATGTGGAAAAAACTATACATTCTTATTTTATTACACTAATAAATTATTTTATAAGAGAGCTTTCGTAATTTCGAATTTCAACTTTTTTAATGACCAGAAACTTTTTTAATGATATCAGGTTCTGTCATCTAACAAGTGACATTGATTTAAACTCAAATTATGGTTCCGTATTTTTATCTGTTCTAAAATAGAAACATAGTAAGCTATACTATTAAATTAATTCGAGGTTAGAGCAGTGAATCAATTTACAGATATTTAACCAATTAACGGAGCATTGGTTAATTTTTTGGTTGAGAGAATTGTTTTCATAACTTAAGGGTTTAAGAATCTAATGAATCATAAGATAATATAAATAAAATTATATTAAAACAATTTTCCTGAATCCTACAGAATATAGCGGAGTATATATGATAGTGGACCTAAGTTGTTATATAATATATACAGCAGTAGGTACATTTATTTACAATATTAATATTATTTATTATATCATACACTGGGTTATTCACCCTATAGATGATATGTCAATAATATAGGTATCTCAACTGGATCGAAACATCTATCGTTGCTTTTATATGAAAGAAGATCAGTTAAATGCCAGTTAAACCCTGGGACGCTCACACTTTCATATTCTTTCATATAAAAAGATCGATAGATGTTTCGTATCAAGTTGAGACGCCTATAACATTATTAATATTTATAGTCAGATTATATTTTTATTTTTGTACCCGAATCGGCAAACTATTAAATACATACAGTTTCATTAAAGTTTGTTGATTACCTCTGTTTTGATTGATAGAAGTACCCACTTTATATTATTCACCAGAGTATAAGATCTATTTAACCCAGAGAATAAGATGTTCAGATTCGCCGTAACTAGTCGTTGTTGATGGGCTTTTATCACTCAATGGTATAATAGCGTCTTCTGAGTCCGGAGGAGCCTAGACGGACCAGGATGTGAGAGATAGCGCAGCCTCCTAAACAGTAAGTAATCACTAACTACAGCTGACTACTTCTACATCTTATTGTTATCAGTCTCCAGATATTATAGACAATAGATCTGACTAGTTGTCTTATAATGTACCTACTGAAAACTACATACATATCTACATAATATTGAAATCTATGATCGTTACCTAATAATCACAAATAAAGTACTTTATTGAAATAAGCGTCATTGATTGAAAAAAATATACAAATAATTAGCTTAAAAACTCAAAGGGAAGATTTCACTTGGGAAAAAATTCCAATAAGCAAATTACTGTACCTAAGTATAATTCTGACGATTTATGTAAATACATTTCATTGAAACTCTATCATGAAACTACCTTGCAGTATAATTGATACAAAGTATGAAATAAAAATACTCTATAGAAACTACAAAAATACATAGGCCATTGAAGGTGTTCAAATTATTGCTAAGCAACTGAAAATATTTCTACTTTTTTGGTGTAGTTGCATCTAAATGTATGTTTTCAGAAATGTTTGTATGATGACGTAGTTAGAGTCAGTTAGCAACGCAGCTCTTAGAGTGCTTATGTGTGTCGATATTGCTTTATTTAAAAAAAACTTATTCATCATATTTTATAGTGTGCTTATTTTTGGGCATTATATTTAAGAAGTAAACATTAAAAATCAATTAATCATCTCCAATAAAAAAATCTTGAACTGGGGTGGATGAGGTGGAGTTTTTAATGTCTTTTATTTGTTGCTTTGTAAAAGAAAATCTATTTCTTTAGTGCAAAACACAATGAAGATCTCGTACCGAATACAATGGCAGTCAGGAGCCTCAAAATCCTAGCACTTTCTCCTTTGACCGCTTAATTACCCGACAGTAATCCTTTCACTGGCAGGATCTTACTGGTTGCGCGAAGAAAGCTTAAAAATTGCGAAATAATTCGCTTACGGGAGGGGTGGAAGAAAAATGAAACAAATATTCAAATGATACCCGCTGCTTATGCGTGGCATTCATCACTCCATTGTTGGCTTTGGAGAAGGCTTTACTGGAGACATTCCGTCCTTTCAGTGGCTTCCGGTCGCCACGAATCCGCTCCTGTACCTCCCACCCCTCCCACCCTCACCCCCGTAACTCCCATTACCCGCTCAATGTTTAGTCTCAGTAGATAAACGTAGATACCTATTTAAATGTGTATAAATATATCGTTTCGCAGAGTTCTTCAGTTAACAGCGATGTTACATCACCAAATATTGTTGCATAAACATATTGTTGTATTAATTAGTCGATTGTAGTTGAATGAAGGTTATCTGACTGCCCGATGACGACTTCCATGAGATACAAGCCATACCATCGGATTTAAAGGAGTAATAGCATCGAGCTAATGTGATTCTTTCCTATTTAAGGAAAATGTAATAGAAGTCATTATATTTCTTGGAAAACATAAAATAAGCCCGAGCTCGCCACTCACGTCAATTCTAATGTGTGTTTGCTCGGTAAGTTACTTTATTTTCAATCTTAGGTGGATTTGACCATTTAAATAATAAATAAATAAACTGGTATGTCCGTAGAATTTTGGTATGATGAAATCTTTATTCACAATTTCTGAGATGCACTCCACTTCGAAATTATTTAATTATTGAATGCGGGACAACTCATAGTTCGTGAATAGGGTTTCGAACTCACTCAAAATATTGAGTATATATATTGAGTGAATAAAGTAACCGCTTTTGACAAGTGACATCAAATTGAAAATAATTTTCTTGTTTTCGTTTTTTAGTAATATGAAATGATAAATTTTAAAAAATCTCAATTACATTTGTGAATATTTCTGGTAATTTACAAAAGATGGCACCGATTATTGTTCTGAAAAAAAATTGGTAAACTGTCATTTGCGTCATAAATATTTTTTTTCGAAATTTGAATTATGTGGTTGTCAATCATGGCTAGTATGGAGAACGTTACATAGTGTATAGCTAATCGCAAGCCATGTAAATACCCAGACTCCCATATTCTTACCTCAAAATACTTCTTCATATTTAGTGATCAATCAAATAAATATATTAGTCAACTCTTTATTCTTTCAGTTAAAGCTGCACATACGCTTTATGTCGTAAAAAAATAACTCTCTAAGTCTGATTTCCGGTTTAAAAATAGCATCAGACCAAAGCTTGCAAAAACAGAGTTTGTTGGTAATTCATTTAGCTGCCGTAGTTGTAAGGATACGCCATACAGAATGGGTTTGAGGGCCGCTGTAAGCGCTGGATGAAGGGGGCTGGGGGAGGTGGAGACTCTGATTCAATCAGCCGAACAGCCTTCAGGTAAAAGGGTTTTACATTATTCGAGTAAATACTATATAAGAGTAATAACTCTTTGAAAAATAACTCTAGATTTTCAGAAATAACTCCTAGTAACATACTCATAATATCCTTTTTAATATTAACATTAAGTTTCTTTACGTATAAGTTACCCTTTAAATTAAATGCGAACACAGGTTCTATATTAATTCACTGTCTTTAAATAAACAAAATCATATTTTTAAGCCTTCGTAGTAAATTTATGAGATTGTCGAGTATCATGCATGAGGTTCTGGTTTTGATTTTCGTGGTGGGTGAAAAAATAATTTCAATTATTGATTTCTTCAGTCAGATATTTATTATATTTTGTATATTAAAAGCGTTCTTTTCTTTGTGGTATGGTAATAAAACACTCTCCTTACCATTCATTGTTTACTTTGTGTAATACCACTTTTTTTTTTAAAGTGGTATTACACAAAGTGAACTGATACCAGTGGTGTTGGATCGATCAACTTATATCCAATTTGAAACGATTAAGAAAAGAAAGCATCATTTAAATGCATGTCTATTAATGCTTTACAGTATCCTATGCATCATTGAGTGCGGGTAAGGTTAAGAAAAAAAAGAAGACGTGAATTCAGTATAAATTAAACGAACCTTCAAAAATACATCTACAAAGGGTCTCAATAAATATAAATGAAACGAACGGTAATATTTGTGTTCCATAATTTGATACCTTAATAAAGGTATCAAATGATGGTAGAGTGGGTTTGAACCCAGAAACTCTTACTCAGTGCCCGTGACTCTCATCAAGCAACCACAACCATTTGATGCACGAACATTAAAATGTGTTTGTTTCTGTTTTGAGAAAAGCATTTGATAGACACCCTCGGAAAGAGCTTTTTAA
This sequence comes from Brachycentrus maculatus, assembly GCF_059751285.1. Lineage (NCBI taxonomy): Eukaryota > Metazoa > Arthropoda > Insecta > Trichoptera > Brachycentridae > Brachycentrus > Brachycentrus maculatus. The sequence continues at coordinate 308,329 of NW_028280760.1, read as the reverse complement.
TGAGGATTAGTTTATTTTGTGAAAAAACGCTTAATACATAAATTAAGAGACAATTATTTATTTTACGAGCATCTGACCCGAGAAAATTTTAGGGGACAAATGTATCTTCCCCTTTAGTGAGATGCATAATTGCCCCAATCTCTACTATCACCCCCTCCGCCGGATTGTATAAATTATCGTACTGAGTAATATCTGAATATGGCCGAGATTCGTTAAGTGCTTCTTTTGTTCCGCTCTCACTCGTACTGCGCTACTTAATTCGATTGAAAGCTCAAAAATTAAGTTAAAACACCGTCTCATGCGAAGATATTCAACTCCGTTCACTTCTCCACCCCTCTGCCTCGCCCTCCCACCCCATTCCACCCTGGATATACACCCTTTCCACTTTCGGCCACCACTCACCCCACTTGCGACAAACTAGTATTTGCCAATATACATTGTTGGCTAAAATTTAAGTACTCGACTTAAAAGATCATAAAAAATGGAATGAATTTTTAATGTGAGAAAAATTAAATAATCTTTTTGGCTTCCTTTCACTTAATGATACATACATTTTATATCACTTATTATATCACTTACAAAAACTTTGTTTTTAGAATAGTTTGTATAAATTGTAAATATATCAGCATAAAAATTATACAGTAAATCAATATTTATTTTATACAATTTTAATTATACATTTTCAAGCAAAAATAAAAACATAAAAGTTAGCTGGAATGGTGAAACAATTGACTTTGTCAAATGTTGAATAACTCAAAGGGATCACAACGCCTTTTTTATATATTTTTTTTTTGACATCTCATCAAAGATGAAGAAGAATATGGAAGTCTGGGCATTTACGGGGCTGACGACCGTCATAGGCTGGTTTAAGTGATCACTTTACACACGTGTAACATTCACCAATTCTACCCATTATTGACAACCACACTACTCAAATTCTTGGAAGTTCTATATATTTGAGTAGTGTGGTTGTCATTAATGGGTAGAATTGGTGAATGTTACACGTGTGTAAAGTGATCACTTAAACCAGCCTATGACGGTCGTCACCCCCGTAAACGCCCAGACTTCCATATTCTTCTTCATCTTTGATGAGATGTCCAAAAATAATATGAAAATAACTCCTGTAATTGGAGATAATCCAGATTTTGTGAACAAGTATTTGGACACACTCAAAATGTTGCCTTTTTTATACATTAAATATTACTTTTTTTCATTCTTTAAAAAAATTAGTTCACCGCAGATTGAATTTGATTAATAAAATACATTAAAACATCTACCATTATTTTTCATATTTCTGTATTAGCTTTTCGATATTCACAGTATAAAGAATTTTGAAGAAAAAAATGGTTTTGAAAAGTAGTAATGTAGTGAAAATTTATTTAAGATGGTGATTTTTTAAAAATATTTTTCTAGATGTTATTTAATTAATATTGTGCATTAGTAAGTAGTGAGTTTATTAGATATAAGTTTTGTTCTGACTGCATTTTTACATAATAAAACATGTTTTTCGTTACTGACATAACCAGACAAAACCCAGTCACTGGTCAAATAAAATATAAGTGGAAATAAACTATTTAGTTGTTTTATTATGAATAATGAGTTTATGATAAAATAATATAAATCTGTGAAAATACTACATTGCGATTCCCTTAATATCTTTTAGTGTTTAACAATTTCGTAATGTTGTTTTACGAAATAAACTATTTAGTTGTTTTATTATGAATAATGAGTCTATGATAAAACAATGTAAATCTATGAAAATACTACATTCCGATTCCCTTAATATCTTTTAGTGTTTAACAATTTCGTAATGTTGTTTTACGAAATAAACCTCTTTATTTTTACATCGATATTTTCTTAAAATTTGATACTAAACGAATATCATATACTCGTAGGTAAAATAATTGGCCAATATCCTCCCTTTCAAGCTCCTAATGTCACCATCCCCCAGAGAAACTCTAATAACAACCTCACCTCCGATTACTTATTAATCTAAATGTATTTGTACGAAATTTTCCGGCAAAATTGAATCGGTTTCAGAACAGGAGGATAGCACGATACGAGATAGAGCTGGCGGTATCGGTGCGCAGTGGTTAAATTAATATCCTCTTTGTGTGCTACCTTTCAGAACAGTAACTTAGGGGTAAGTAAACTTCATTATTTCTTTGTTTGGGGAGTTTTATTGTATTACCAGCCCTATTAAACCGGGTTAATCTCATTGTTTTGTTTTAAATTATTGGTGTTTCAGCTTATTTCATCGTCTTTCGCTTTCTGAGGCTTTATGATATTTAGATAGAATTAATTCAGTATGCATTAAAATCGCTTTTTAGATAAAATTTTATATAAATAAGTGAATGAAATCATAAACATATTTTTTTTAAATTTTTGAAATAATAATATTAGTATTTTTCTACCATCTGAAGGTTATCAATAGAATACATATTTAAATTTATTTTACTTTGTTTGAATGAAGAAATAGTGACGATGTAATTCCTGAAATCGCAAGAACTTACTCGTATAAATACCGACACTAAGCCAATACGGAATGATTTCTCTAGAAAGCTCCGCCACAAAGTCAGCGAGAGGAATGAATCTAAAGCCATTTGAGACCAAGAGGAGTAAGTAGGGAATTATGAAGGAATAGAAGAAAGTAGGAAGCAGGAAGTAAGAAGTATCTGGTGTACAAGAAGTCGTTAATGGAATGAAATCGTCTGCGGGAGAAGGACGCGGAATTATGCCATCAAAATGTTTACGTTGTGCTTACTAACAGTGGCGGATTGGAGTTGGATAAAACGAATTTACGTTATAAACATACAAATATGTATGTATTTTCTTAGACTTATACCTGTAGTGTTGGATCGATTAACTTATATTCGAGTTAAAATAATTTAATAAACACTTAAATACACGATAATTTATGATGTATACATTTATGTTTGTATGTATATATGTATATCAAAATATATCTATAAATGCTATTCCAATTCTTCTTTAGTTGTTTGTTTTACAGACTCTCTACTGTAGATATGAGTGCTCCCAATGTCGACTTCATCGGTACGTCTTGTAAATAGTAGTTCCTTTGATAAGGTCGACGATGAGAACTATCGTATGGTTTTCGAATTTACGTACAATACGTAAATACGAAACTTTTCTGAATTTGGTCCTGTTCGCGGAAGTTTTCACAATCCGAAGCTTGTGGTAAAAAGTGAATAGCCTTGGTAAACGGAAGATGGCGGCAGCGTGTATTTCATTAAAAGCATATAATTGCCAGGCGAGCTTTGGGAATTAAGATGATACTAGCCGAGGGCAGTAAATCACAACAGCTTAAT